>NC_081185.1:41041231-41238677 GCF_029867415.1 Vicia villosa
GAAGGAACGAGGTTACCTGAAGAAACTCTGGTATCTTCTCTTCCGTTGAAGCGCCTCTAGGAATCGTCGTCACCGGTGAGTCTCCCGATCCTTCGCTCTTGCACACTATTTGACCGATTCTTGATGTCAATGTATGGATTGGACCTTCATGTGCATTTCCCCCAAGGTATCGCATCGGTATCCTTCGCTAGTTTCGTTTAATTTCACTTCTCAAAATGCTAGGGTTTTAAGTTTGCTTAGATTTAGGGGAACGGAAAAGGAATCGGGGAAAATTAAGAGCAGATCTAAAGTTATGAGGTCAGGGGGAAAAAGATGAGGGAAGAATGTTGAACGATTGGCCGGGCTCCGCCGCCTCCGGCGCGGTGGAGCGATTTCCGGCGTAGGTTTGGTTCGAGAGATGAGAGAGACGAGAGTAAGGATTGTGCTGATACGAAGCTGAAGAGTCATAAACCAATCCTATTCCCCTTTTTTCATTTAACATCTTAGTCAAGATTAATTGTTTTCTTTAATTGAGACTAAGTAGAATTTTAACATAGGATTAGATCTAACTGACATAATAATCTGAATTAGTCTTGTTAACCTGGATCATCCATTGGGCCATCCGAATTTGGTAACTCACCCCACTAAAAGCCCATACGCGTTTTTGAAGACTGAACAACAATAAAAACTTTGCTGCTGGGCCAATCTGGATTAGGCTATGCGCCCTGCTCTTGGCACACCTTGAATTCAAATACACCCCCTGGGCTCACATTTTGATAATAGATTTAGATTTCCTTTGCCATTCCTTTTTAGGTTATAAAAACAATAAAAATCATCATTTTTCTAGGTAGATTTTAGATGATTTGTGAGAGTTTATTTTCTAATTTTAGTCTTAGAATTCCTTCGTAAAAAAAAACTCATAGAATAATAGAATTTTTAGGTTAATGTTGACATTTAGTTTCCTTCATAAAAAGGTCATAAAAAGAATAGTATTTTTTAGTTAATTTTTGTACTAATACTTGAATTGCTTCTCTTATGCTTTTGTATCATTTTCATGCTATTTGTGTATAATTGTTGTGTGACTTTGGTTACTTGTTTTTGGCCTTATCTTAGGCCTTTTTTTGTTGATACCACTTGTATGCTTCTTTTAGAATCTATCCCATGATAACATTAAGATTTAGACTTGTATGGACAACTTAGACTAGAATTTAGGATTAGTTCCCTATTGCATTCTTTTCTCTTTTCAACTCTTTAAAACATTAATAAAAGGAAGATGCGAATCACATTAAGCAAGTGATAGAGAAATGAGTGGGATTCATTCCCTAATCTATTTCTCAATCGCTTAGTGGCATAGAAACGAGTGGGATTCATTCCCTAATTTGTTTCTCGGTCGCTACTTAATGGGAGAGAAACGAGTGGGATTCATTCCCTAATCTGTTTCTCAAACATTAATTAATGGGAGAGAAATGAGTGAGATTCATTCTCTAATCTGTTTCTCAAACATTACATAATGGGATGGAAGTGAGTGGGATTCATTCTCTAATCTGCTTCTCGATCATTATACATTTTATGTGATTCAAATCGCGAAGTAAATTCCCTTAAAAAAATACACAACCAAAAACACTTAAAACATCTAATAATGGTTCAGACTAAAGCAAAGTAGAGAAAGTGGTGAGTGGCCCGGTATTGGGAACTGTTCATCACTCATCTATCCTAAAAGACACAAACCAATCATTTCTTTTTCTTTTGCCTCGTTGGCACCTAAGGGCAATGTCATTTCCGTTCGTACGCATCGTAGGTCTGTCCCCTTATGCAAGAACGTGAACGTTGACTCCGCCCAATTAAAAAACACAAAAACAAACAGAAAATCTTTAGCCGAGCTACGGTAACTCTGATTCCTGAAAAGGATACGTAGGCAGCGGGGTAGGGCCCGTGCGAGTACAATTCTTTATTTTCCCTACATTCTGCATTCATTTCGCATTTAGATTTTAGACATAGATACACACCCTTTAGATAGAAACAAACATAGGTGGATACCATCGAGTACGATGGGCGTGAGGGGTGCTAATACCTTCCCCTCGCGTAACCGACTCCCGTACCTTGATTCTCTGGTCGCAAGACCCTGTTCTTTCCTTTGTTAGGTTTTCTGATATTCCTTTCCCTTATGGGATAAATATATTGGTGGCGACTCTGTTCATTTTTCGCGAGCGTGCGACAATGATGTTTTACATGTATGCGTGTGATATAATTGTATGAATGCTAAAACTATGCATGCTTATCGGTGATGAATTGGTGATGATAATGAGACGATGTGATACATCGGATTGGTGATGTTGTAAGCATGTTATATGTTGCATTCATTCGCATACATTTTTGGTGATGGATCCCGGTGATGAAATGGATCAAAATGGTGGGCATAATTCCCATTGTGTGGAATTTGTGCTGGTTAAACTGTATCTCGGTGATGAAAAAGATCAGTTGGATGGGTGTATCCCATGTATGGTACCACATGCATAAGAGTCTGCATGGTCTTTGTATAAATTGTGACATGTCAGGATGAAATCCGGTGTTATGATTGTGTGGTGTTATTGGTGCATATTTTTGACTTGTGCTTGTGATTGGTATGAATTGATAAATCTGAATATGCTAAGTAGGGTGGATAATTGCTTATGAAATTATATATCTGATGATTTATAATGCTATTTAATTATGATGTAGTCTCACCCTTACTTTGATGATTTCAGATTGAAGTAGCGGTTAAGCGATCGATGGGAGGATGACTCGTAGAGTTTATCCGGTTATGTTGAGTCGTGTCGGTCATGCTCTGATCTTGTAACACTGGGGGTCGATAGTCTTAGAGTTACTTGATATACGTTGTTGCCATTATTGGTTATGGATTATGTATTATTGATTTGTTGGATATGTTCTTAACGTTGTTAAAAAAGAGTTTCTGCTGTGCTAAACACATGTTTTGATATTTGGTTTAATAAAGCATGACAAACGACTTGGTATTTTATCTATTTTTATTAATTGTAACATCCTTGTTGTATAATTACTCTGATTTATTTATATTTCTGCGGGGGGTTTAGAAGGGTGTTACAATAGTGGTATCAGAGCAGGTCGGTCCGTCCGGCCAAATGTCGAGTCAATTGAGTTGCACGACAGTTGAATACTGTCTGTATATTATCCCTTGGTACGCGACATGTGAGTGAATCACTGTCGGTACTTGGTTGTTTGTTGTGGAAGTTGGTTTGAAACAAGTGGGGGAGAAGCTTCGCTTCTCGGTTATGTTTCAGTTGTAAGACGATTGATTCAGTAGGATGTTGTTGGCAACAGTGCAAGCGTTGTTGGAGTTGTTGTTTTCCGAATCGAAGGTGACTTGAAATTAGGACTTGACTGATAGTTAAGTTGGAACGTCTTGAAGAAAGATGATTAGAGGTAATTGATGAATATTTGTAGGAGAGAAAATTAGGAAGTTGCAATGTATCAGCTCTGCTGAGGGGCTGCATAGTTGTCAGTTGAGTAGCTGTGCGTGTCGGAAGAGGTTCAGTTGCAAGTTGCAAAGAGGATTGTTGTCGCAATGTTTCAGAAATCGCACTTCGGCAATGGGATGTGTTGCTCAAGTTATAATAATGTTTGGAAGTGAAGAGATATGATAAGGGGCTGTTTGGAATATGATCAAGTTGAAGAGAATGAGTTTTGGAGTGAAATTTTCGTAAGCAAAACGCATGAAAATTGCTGAATAGCTGCAGAACTTCGAAAATTCATAACTAGAGTTCTGGACATCCAATTTGAGTTCCGTTTGAAGCGTCGGAAAGCTAAAGAGATGAACTTTATTATAAAAATGGTTGCAGCAGCTGTAACATATTTAATTGTGACAGGATGATGTTGGAAAGAGGTGAAGTTGCGGTTACGCGTGCTCTTAGAACTAGACTTGTTTGTTGGTACGGCACGGGATGTCAGTGTCAGAGTTGAACGGATTGAAGGAATAATTAAAAGTTTTGTTGAGAAGCAATTTTAAGAATTAAGTGTACCATTTGAGGAGTTTTGGAAATATCATTTAAGGTGTCGCTGCATGGCGTCAGTGTTGCAAATTCGGACAACGATTGGAAAAATCATGTCTTGAGATCCGAGTGTCTGATCTAAGTGCCGCTTGGGGTATTGCGAAGCTGACTTAATAACCATGATATATGTTGTTATTTGATGTTTAAGGCTTGTTTGAAATGTGTTCCCATTATAAAAACAGAGGCGTGTGGATTCTGGGTTGCTGGGAACCGGTTCCAAGATAGAGACAACCCGATTCCCCATAGTAAAAATCAGAGACGAGTCATGGGAAGCAGCCAGGAACCGGTTCCTGTGTGGGAGGAACCGGGTTCTACTGTGTGTTTTTGGAAAATTGTTTTTACTTTTAAAAACTCGTAACTTTTGATCCTATGAGGAGATATTCTGAAGTCGGTTAAGGAAGCGTGAAACTTGTTGAATAGGAATGCCTACTACCGAGATTGTTTGAAACAAAATTGAGTAGAATATGTTGTTGAGGAATAAGTTAATGAGATGTTTGGTAATAAAGATGATTTGAGTACCGATGGATTTTAGTGAGGAGTGAATTAGTAGAAAAGGTGAAATAAGTTTTAGTTCGGTTGAAGTCGTATTTATGATGCCAAAGCAACGACATGTATAGAAGAAGAATTGTAGAGGATTTCTTACACCTATTGGAGTGAGGAAGAATTTGTTGATATTCCGAGTGGAATGATACTTGGACGCAAAAGATGTCATGGGATTTAGAGTGAAACCTCGAGTTATGAATGTTGTCGCGGTCTTTTGCTAAGATGAGGATTTTAATTTGGAACGAGATGAATAGTAATGTACGAGTATACTAGTGATTATGAAGTTTGGAAGTACTTAACAAGTGTGTGATGCTAAGTGACTACGAAGCGGATTGTGTAAAATGTTTAGACGTTGGTGTTTCACCGACAAGAGCCAATGAGAGGGAAGTGTGCGAGTTGTAAAGACTCAAAGTGAATTATTAGACTATGGCGATGTTAATAAGTTTGGGTGCAAACTCGGAGAGGACACTATTATGTAGTAACGATGGTTTATGCTTAAATATGGTTGTCGGCTATCTATTGACAAATTGAGGACTTGATCACCCTTAATCTCTTGTTGATAGTAGACGAAATCATATAGATAGGATGAGCTTGTTTGTTACCTTAATGGTTTAGAATATGATGGATACTAAGCCGTGAGAATAATCATTCACCAGGTTGTGTGAACTTATGAAGAAATGAATATGAAAGAGTGCAACATATTGGACGGTGATTTAAGACGGGTAATCAGAGTCGCGCAGCGAAAGTGTGATGCGGAGTAGTGTGCGAGTACTACTTGTGGGCAGTGAGGAATTAATATGCCGGGATCCTACGTAGAGAACATGAATTGATCTATATGATACATTTAGAATCTAGTGGGTGCAAGGATGTCGTGCTAGAGAATTAGAACTCTTTTGAATAATTGTCGAGATGATGAGTATGTTATTGTGGATGTACTTAGTTAACGAGTATGTATTCAGCGAAGTTAAGGCGATGAGTGTATACTATATGAATCTATAATAATTTTGTACCGTTGTAAGGTATTATTGTAGATTTCCAGATATAATGAGGGATTATACTCTATGAAGAACGAAGTTGATTTAATCCTTAGAGAAGAGCGAGACTCGGTCTGAGCTATTTTGTAAGCAATGGTATATTAAGGATGATGAGTGTGATTATAATTACTTGTGTGTACTCATTCTGATGGTTGGAATGTTTAAATAGAGGAAGTAAATCAGGAAATTGTTTTTGAGTGCGAGTAAGTATTGACGAGTGGTGGATTAGTACCATGTATGATAAAGGAGGATTCTTGAACGAATGAGTAAAGAGAGTTGGAATTAGATAAAACTGAGAAATCTAATTGGTAATGATGATTCTAATGAGTAATCAAAATAGTGCAGCAAAAGCGGAATATAACGTGTTGGATAATTGCTGGTATGACTTGAGAGGAGTCAGATGGTTGAAATTCAATGGTATAGGAATGTTATTATCGAGCTCTTGAAGGAAGCAGTTGGTGAAAAGTGTAAGTGTTATTTCATCGCTCAGATGGAAAAGTGTGTCTAAGGTTGGTATGTTCAGTAGATGGAATACTTTACAGCAGTGTTGATCGGGTGTGGTCATACCATGGATTGTGTAATTATATTATTTAGTTATTGGGTGTATTGTATGAGTCGCACCTCGATGTTTCATTGTCATTAACCTTTTGGAGACATAGCAAGTGGTACATCTGTGGTGTGGTCGAATGCGATGTAAGAGCTGAGATTGAATGCATGAGACATGCTTTCTGTTGATTATGTCAGATTAATTTTGAGGATCGACCAGGGGAATGTTACTTGGGAATTGGAGAGTCAGATGAAGGACTCCAATCCGGAACTTCCACTTGGAGTATGTTTTCGGGGACGAAAACTCTTTTAGTGGGGGAGAGTTGTAACACCCCATATTTTTCTAATTTTAATTTAATCGGAAATTAAATTATTATTTAGAATTATTGGTGGTTTGTGGAAAATAAATTGGAAAAGAATGGTTTGTGGTACTGGGCCAGGTGTGATGTTAGTAAGAAGGAGGTGTTAAGTTAGTAAAGCCCATTACTAAATTAATGTTATTTTTATAAAATAATAAGGAAATTGGGAAAAGAGAAAGTTAGAGGAAAAAGAGTCAGAACGTGAAAATGAGAAGTTGAAGAGAAGAGCTGAGGAACGTAAAGAGGAACCAAAGAGGAAGAGGACCAAGATGAAGAATTTGGCTAAGGTAAGGGGTGATTACTCTAATTATGTAGTATTATGATTTTGATGATGTTAGGATTGAATTAAGGGATTAGAATCTCTGTTTGGGATGTTAGGTTTTGTGAAATACCAACACTGACATGTATGATTTGATGAATTGACTGCAATTGATGATGAAGTAATGTTACATGGTGTTGTGGTATGTTGTTTGTGCATTAGAATCATGTATTTGGAGTATTTTGATGTTATTGATGATCAATTTCGAAACGGTATGAGTTGGTATGTGTTTGGGATGCATAAAAGTCTTAAAAATCACTTTTTCTAGCTACTGGGTTCGTGGGAACCGGCTCCCATGTGGGAGGAACCGGGTTCCACTGAGTTAGAACGTTAAAAATGGCATTTTTGGGTCCAGGAACCGGTTCCCATGTGGGATGAACCGGGTTCCAGTACAAAATTCCAGCAGCACGTTTTGAAAACTGTTCTAACTTTAAAAGCTTCTAATTTTTGAATTGTAAGTCCGTTTTAGACGCCGTTTTGGACGTTGTTTCTTAAATTAAATACTCTATGATATAAACTAAAGAAAATAACAATAACTTGATTTTATTTTGAAAATCTTGATTTATTTCGTTTATGGCGTGTTTTGTACATCGTGTGCATGATTTGGTTAATGTGACAATGTGGTGATGTTGTAATGATATAACTGTGATTTGACGTTATATGTGGTATGAATTTTATATGATGAATAGGTGATAAGGACGTAAGGTCCGAGTTTTTGTATCGTGTTTATATTATTTATTGGGTGATGTTTTACATGTATGCGTGTGATATAATTGTGTGAATGCTAAAACTATGCATGCTTATCGGTGATGAATTGGTGATGATAATGAGACGATGTGATACATCGGATTGGTGATGTTGTAAGCATGTTATATGTTGCATTCATTCGCATACATTTTTGGTGATGGATCCCGGTGATGAAATGGATCAAAATGGTGGGCATAATTCCCATTGTGTGGAATTTGTGCTGGTTAAACTGTATCTCGGTGATGAAAAAGATCAGTTGGATGGGTGTATCCCATGTATGGTACCACATGCATAAGAGTCTGCATGGTCTTTGTATAAATTGTGACATGTCAGGATGAAATCCGGTGTTATGATTGTGTGGTGTTATTGGTGCATATTTTTGACTTGTGCTTGTGATTGGTATGAATTGATAAATCTGAATATGCTAAGTAGGGTGGATAATTGCTTATGAAATTCTATATCTGATGATTTATAATGCTATTTAATTATGATGTAGTCTCACCCTTACTTTGATGATTTCAGATTGAAGTAGCGGTTAAGCGATCGGTGAGGATGACTCGTAGAGTTTATCCGGTTATGTGGAGTCGTGTCGGTCATGCTCTGATCTTGTAACACTGGGGGTCGATAGTCTTAGAGTTACTTGATATACGTTGTTGCCATTATTGGTTATGGATTATGTATTATTGATTTGTTGGATATGTTCTTAACGTTGTTAAAAAAGAGTTTCTGCTGTGCTAAACACATGTTTTGATATTTGGTTTAATAAAGCATGACAAACGACTTGGTATTTTATCTATTTTTATTAATTGTAACATCCTTGTTGTATAATTACTCTGATTTATTTATATTTCTGCGGGGGTTTAGAAGGGTGTTACACTAACAATATATGCAAAGCAATATTTGAAAAAATAACAAAATGTTTACGCGCCCTGACTCATCATCTTCGCTCAAATTTCTGCAAAAAAAAGAAAACACGTTCAGAAACGGCTTTCTTGCGTGGCTATACCCTGCGCCGATCAAATCTGCAAATCGTCACCGATCACCACAAAAAAACAATCCAGATCGAACATATGCTTGTCGCACGCTCGCGAAATATGAACAACAGAGTCGCCACTAACATATCTATCCTAAAAGGAAGGGAACGTCAGCAAACCTAAAACGAATAAGAACGAGGTCTTACGACCAGAGGTAGGGTACGGAAGTCGGTTGCGCAAGGGGAAGGTACTAGCACCCCTCACGCCCATCGTACTCAATGGTATCCACCTATGTTTGTTGTTATCTAAAGGGTGTGTACTATAAATCTAAAGCTTAATTACTAAGGGAATGCATGCAAATGAATGAAAAAGAAACACGGGGAAAATAAGGTTTATAAATAATTGTGCTCGCTTAGGCCCCGCGAACTAATGCCTACGTATCCTTTTCAGGAATCAGAGCGCCGTAGTTCGGCTCCTTAGTTTTTGTTTGTTTTTGTGTTTTTTAGTGGACGAAGTTACATTCGCACTCCGCTGCTCGACCTCTGGAGTCTTAAGTTGGGAATGGAGCGGAAGTAACGTGTCCGATTAAGGGAAAGAATGCCTCGGAGGCGAGATGAATAGAGATTTTGAGTGTTTCGAGGAAATCCCTTAAGCAAGGGAAACTCGAGTTACTCTTTGGTTTGTGTTTTTTTAGAAGTTGGGAACTTACGCCTGAATGGTACCCTTAAGCAAGGGAGATCCAAGCACTCGAACATTCCCTTAAGCAAGGGATGTTCAAGCTTCCATTCCCTTTTTAAGAATTTTCACTTTGATTATTAGTGTTTTAAGTATTTTCTTGGTACTTTTTATGGGATTTAATTCAAGCATTTGTTAAGTGTTTTAAAGTTGAAAAGGAAAAGAAACTAGCCTAAGTATGAAGGGAATTTCTACCTAATGTTATCATGGTTTCTACCTAAGGTTAGGAATAAAAGAATATGAAAATTAAAGCCACAATTAGAAGTCAACAAGTAGGATACATGAAAATGGTACAAGAGCATGAAATAGAACAAGTCAAAATGTAGCACAAAAGTGAATTAAAAGTACTATTATTTTTATGTTGATTTTTATGAGAGAAGTTGAATCACAAGTCAAGTAAAAGACTAAAAAACAAATAGCCTAAAAACTAATATTTTTTATGCATCTTTTTCTATATGTCAAAAGTTTATATTAATGTCTAAAAACAAGGAGAAAATTAGTATTTTTATTGCTTAAAAGAAATAGGAGAAAAATCTAACTAAGCCTAAATCTATTAATTAAAACAAAAGTAAATAGGGGGTATGAATCTGAAAACATGGTGGTTAAGAGCAATTAGGGCGCAGGCCCATGTCTGGCCCAAAGGCATTTTTTTGTTTACAGAGCTTTTTGTTGCCAAAAGGTGGCTCATGGGCCTCAGAGGGTGCAGAGAACAATTTCGTTACAGGCCCATAGTTATTGTTATAGTCCAAGTTCAGATTTCATTCAATATCCATTAATCAGATTTATTTCACATTCAATCTTAAATTAAAAGATAAAAAAAGATGAATAAAAATAAAATAAAAATAATTATGAAAAGGGGATTTTAGGGTTACCGCAAGTGACGATTGGAATTCCTGAACTCAGTTCCTCTTCTCACGAACGATGGCGCGGTTCACCATCTCCGATCGGCTCTCGACCATGCCTCCCGCCGTGAACAGCTACGACGGAGCCAGCAACATCGCTCATCTCTCTTCTCTGCCTCCGTTTGATCATCCCGCGTCTCACTCTCAGTGTTCTCGAATCTCCGAAAACAAATCCGGTTCTAGCTCGATGAAGATGAAGGACGAACGAATTGACTTCGGTTTCCAGGTATTTCATTCTCTTCCTCTCCCGCTATGATTCTCTGTTGTTGTGCGAATGGAATCGTTGATGATGATGATGATTGTTGTTCTTGTGGTGATTGAAGGTTGCTGAGTTCTTGATGAATTTGCAGGGGATTCAATGGTGATTTGTTGATGAAGTTTCAATGGTGAATCTTTGGTGATGGTGATCGATTCTGTTGCGGAAGCGTGGATGGAGGAGAATTGAGTTGAAGATGATTTCCGGATTTTGGGATGATTAGAGATGAAGAAGGTTGAAGCAGGGATGAAGATAATGAAAGAAAGATGAAGATTGAAGAAGGATGATTGATGAGTGAATTGTGGAGTTCAGAGATGATGATGACGAATGAAGTGGCAGAGTGGTGAAGAAGATGAAATGGTGAAGAAGTGAAGAGAATTATGGAGAATGAAGGGAGAGAATTGAAGATGAAGTTGATTGTGGAGTTTGAAGAGATTGGAGAAGAGTGAAGGATTGGTGAAGTTGATGAAAATGGTGGAGGCCTCTGAATTGGAGGGAAATTCTGTTATATAGAGGAGAGGGAATTTGATTCAGTTAGAGCTTAAATGATTGGAGCCCTTGGATTGGGAGAGTTTGTTATGTGATGAATGGAGGAGATTGAGTCTGATTAAGAGGTTAGTTACAATCTGTTACAAACTGTTTTTATGGTTATCATTCTGTTAGAGCTTGGTCACTTTTTATAGGTTGGTTAGAGAATCGGTTATGTGGTGGTTAGAAAGTTGGTTACTCAATGTTTTTTCTGTTGGTTCTCTTTTCTTTTGTGAATAAGTTCTAATGTTTGGTAAATGTATATTGCTGCTAGTTAGAAAGGTTAGGGTGATGGTTAAGTGGTTAGGACAGTTAGTGCAGCCTTATATAATGCTGATTGGCTTGGTAAATTGAAACTGGAACTGCTTATGTTAGTAAACTGATATGGCTTTTTATTTTTGCTGCAGAATTGATTTTATTACGGTTTTTTTGCAGGATCACATGGGAGCTTGGTGGAAGCATGGAGATGAATGAAAGACTTTGAAGAGATTTACTTATTGGATGCAAGGTGGGATGACTCAAAGGCTTGGAGAAAGATAGGTCTAGGACATAGATACGATCTTGAAATGTAATAACAGGATATTTGTATTTGTGTATATTTTTGTGTCATATGGTTTAGCAATATTTGAACTTGGATGATGTAGACTCTCTTGGGATGTATTTGTGATGCAACTTCGCTTTTGGAATCTTTTTGTAATGGAATATTTTGTAATGACTTGTATATCATATAACTTGAACTTTATTTGGAATCCCTCTTATAGATTATGATCATGGTCAAGCACCAATACAACCCCGTATGAACTTTAAAAGTTCAAATTGACTTTCTTTGTATCACTGGCATGAACATCGTTTGAAAGTGAATACTAAATATCTTGAATGTGTTTATGGTCAACACTCCACCTTTATAATTAACTTTTATTAAAAGTCAACCACATACTAATAACTTTTTCCTTGGGTCATGGTCCAAGATAACTTGTTTTTTTTTTTTTCTAAATGAAACTCACCATGTATTGCACCATAACTCATAATTTGACCAGATAATTGTGTCCAAACTCCATAAGAGGATCCTTTTGATTGCAACATGAATAGGGAAATAAACCCTAATCCAGTCGATGCCTTTGATCCATCACCACTAATTTAATGAAACAACATTGTTCTTAATGAATGTATGATGTGTTAATGACCTAATGGATGAGATTATGAGATGCCTAAGCCAATTGGAAATAAAATTAGGTGGGCAAATTTTGGGGTGCAACAATGCTACCTTGCGAATCCAATGAAACCATCAATTTGGCCTAATGCTGCTTCTAACTAGTATCCCCAAATTGCAAGGTCGGAACCCTAACTATGGTGAAACACCATACTTGCGACTAAACACAAATCAACTGGTACAGAAAGCTCACAAACATCATTATGAACACCAATATGTAATCAAATTCAAGTTATGATACGTGTATGGATGAATTAGAATCTAAATTTTTTTGACCAAACCGTAAATTGCAGGGTAGAGTTCTTCGACGTGCTAGCGACCGGTATTGATCTGGAAAGCTTCAGGAGCGATCGAGGAATTGTTTTTTATTCGCTATAGGCTCTAAATTCGTCTCAATTTGGACCTGCAAACTTACTTGAATTCACGATTTTGGCAAGCTTCCGTAAGGGTTCTGAGCGGCCAAAAATTCTCCCCTTGCCTCTGAATTAATCTAGGTATTTATGGGGATTCAAATAGGTTAACAGAATTGGTCTAAATCTTTGAAGTTGGAAAGATTGATTTGTGAAATCTTCTTGATTGAATTTTGATTGAAACTTGCTAGATTGGTACCAAATTTAGCCAATTATCCCTTGAACGAAATCCAACTAATTTCCTTTGATTTTGGTGAGATTTAGAATCACATTTGGAATCCAAATATAATCTTTGCATATTTCTAATATTTTGTTGAATTTAAATGATTAAATTCAAAATAAAATAAGTAATAAATACTAAAAAAAAGATTGAATGGCTTATGAGTCGTGGATGACCTTTTGGAACAAGTTTGGATCACAAAACTTAGGCCCATTTGGAAAAAAGATGAATTTACTCAGTATTTATTTTATGCATTTTCTCAGAATATGGCCAACCTCAACAAGCCATAACTCTCTCAATTTTTATCATATGGAAGTGTTCTAGGACTTTTTGGAAAGCCCAAGGTGTCTTCTAAAAGCCACTTTGGAACATATTTTCCATTTGGAGATTTTATCTTGATGATATTGCTCCTGACAAAAGACAGCTTTTTGCGATCTTCTAGAAGGACCTGTAATGTTTTTGCTCATATCTTCCAAATGAAGCATTTTTGGACTTGGCAAGTGAGAGACAAAGTTGTAGAGAATTAAATTTCCTTCAAAATGAGCTTTGGATGGAAAATTTCTGATGTTCCATGTGGGAGTTATGGCTGGTCAAAGTTCAGTTGACTTTCTCCTATGAAAACCCTAATTTAGAAGCTTTTGAATTTATTGATTTCTGATCTTTCCTTGATGAAACATGATCAATTCTTGATCAGATGGTGAATGATACTTCAAAATAAGGATGTTGACAAAAAATCAGGAGTTTTGACTGTACCTTGACCACAGTTGACTTTTGGGTCAAACCAGTCGACTGTTGATTTTCTGAGCGATTGAGTGATCAATCTTTTGAATTTAGACCTGAAATTTGTCATGGAGATAATGTGGGGTATCATAGACCATATGGGATGCTTTGGAGCCTTTGGTTCATTGATTTCCCTTCAGAACAAAAAAACCCTAAATCTTTAAGCCTTGTTTAGGAGATGGTGTCTTTGAGCTTTACACCTTGATTTGAATTTGAATAAGAGAAATGGTATGGGAAAATTTTGGGGTATGACAGCAGATTTTATGGGAGTTCCACAAACTAGGAGAAGAAATAACCAACCCCCTTCTCGAGAGGGTGACCCAATCTTGGAACGTGCTCAAGAAGTGGTTCCTCCGCCTAGACCAACACCTGATGATGTAGTGCCTCCGCCTAGGCAACCACCCGTTGAAAGAAACCAAGTGATAGATCTAGAAAATCCGAATCGAAGGACCAATCCTGGCCAACAAGAGACTATCGAAGAAGGTCCCAGATTAAGGATAGTGGGTAGGAACGAACATCCAGATGAGGTAGTCCACAGGGTTAGGAGAGAAAATATGGCAACGGAGAATAATTTAACTGCCATGATAGAGAGAATTATGGCCAATAATGGCCTTAATACTGGACTTCAACGTCCAAACTATACATCCCCTATAGCAAAATATATTATGTAAACAGAATTTCCAAGAGGTACCAAGGTACCCAAATTCACGAAGTTTTCAGGGGACACTAGTGAATCGACCGTGGAACACATAGCCAGATATTTGACAGAAGCAGGGGAGTTAGCAGGCAACGAGGATTTGAGAATTAAATATTTCCCTAGTTCGCTAACAAAAAATGCTTTTATTTGGTTCACTACCTTACCCCCAAATTCCATAGATGCACGGGCATACTTTGAGAGATTGTTCCATGAACAATTCTACATGGGTCAAACTAAGATAAGTCTGAAGGAATTGGCTAGTATCAAGAGGAAGCTCACAGAGCCTATAGATGATTATTTGGACAGATTCCGTTTGTTAAAGTCAAGATGCTTCACAATTGTCCTAGAACATGAATTAGTCGAAATGGCTACAGGCGGTCTAGACTATTCAATTAGAAAGAAACTGGATACCCAATATCTAAGGGATATGGCCCAATTGGCAGACAGGGTTCGACAAGTCGAACGACTAAAAGCAGAAAAGGCCAGAGCAAATAAAAGTTACAAGAAAGAGAGGGTAGCGTATATTGAAGCTAAAGACGTTGAGGGCGAACCCTTCTAGGATTCATACAGTGTGGAAAAGGTCGAAATAGACCTGGCCGAATTAAAAGAGGCACCACCTTATTCTTGCAAGTTGCTCACCCCTTCGAATGGAAAAAATCCAGTCGAGAATGATAAAAGCGATAGATTTCCAAAGAAAACTTATACATTTGACGTCACTAAATGTGACGAAATATTTGATTTGGTTTTGTAAATATCATGGTTTTTTAGGCCATAAAACCTCACAATGTTTTCTTTTCAGGGATCTAATTCAGAATGCTATCAAGGATGGACGTCTGAAATTCACTGATAAGACAAAGAATCATATGAAGGTTGATGCAGATCCCTTGAATGTTGCTGACCCTAACTTGTGTGAACCATTCGATGTCAACATGGTGGAAGTGTCTGAAACTGATATTGCTGAATTGGAATTAATTTCATCTGGAAAGCAGGCTACTGACAGCCTAAATGACAGTACAACCTTCAATACTGATGTTGAAGAATCTGCCAAGACCGAAATCAATGAAGATGTAGAGGGGAAAACCAGCGAGGCCACTGAAGACCTCAGGGTGAAACTCCAACAAATAAAGATCTCCGAGGCGTCCCCAGCAGGTGTCAACATGGTGAATGTTAGACAACCTTTATCTGAAATAGAGGAGTTGGAGAAGTGCTTATTAAGAGAGCAAGGAAATGTCAATGTGGTGAAATTCCCACAGAAAGTTGAAAGTTTGAAAGACTATCTCTGGAGATGTCACGAGAGGAATTCTGGACAAATACTAATGTGTCCAAGATGTTCGATCATTCTGAATCGAAGGGTCCAAGCTAACTATGATAGGGCCCAACGTGAAAGGATGGAACAACCTTGGAGAGGAGGGAACCTATTGCTGAAAATTTATCCAAGGCCAGAAGAAAGCTTGGTGGCTTTCCTAGTCAGGTGTCACAAGGGAAACACAGAAATTGTTACGTGTCCTTGATGCGGGGCAGTCTATGATAGCCTTATGGCACAATCATTGGAAAGAACTATACTCACTTCTGGTAGAGAATCTCAAGGACTCCGTCCCAACATGTATGTATTCGACAATCGAACACCA
This sequence comes from Vicia villosa, assembly GCF_029867415.1. Classification (NCBI taxonomy): domain Eukaryota; kingdom Viridiplantae; phylum Streptophyta; class Magnoliopsida; order Fabales; family Fabaceae; genus Vicia; species Vicia villosa. Next base: position 41,057,163 of record NC_081185.1, read on the forward strand.
TCAAGAAGGCTTGATAGTCCTCATCTTAAAGCTCGAAGAGTGCCATTCAAGCTTCCTGCAAATATACCCATGGATAGATGGACACAAGCTGGTGCAAGAAACAATAAGTTGTCAAGTTGGGACCAAGGAGGAAGGACTCCAATGGCTCATAGAAAGCAATTCCAGACCTCAAATCGAGAGATGTACCGGTTGGAGAATTACAAAGGCAAGCATCCTATGTCCAGATCCTAGTGGAGAAGGCACCAAAGGATGAAGAAAGCTCAGAGGGAATACAAGCCAAAGGAGGTTAGAGAGCCTAGTAGTACCAAAGTCCCAATGCAGGGGGCACGATCAAGCAAACCTCTGGTAGAACGCAAGCTATTCAGTTCTGAAAATGAGAAGGAAGAGGAAAAGATGCATTCCAGTCCTTGGAAAGAGGACGATAGGATGACAAATGACTTCGACTCAGTTGGAGTTTCATCTATAAACTTTAATTGCAATGTTGTTTTAGTACTCCCTCATGAGTTTAACCAAGAGACAGAAGCTGAAGATTGTGAGGAAGCTGATGCAGAAGAGATGGCAAGACACAAACCTGTGTATTATTATGTGCTAAACAATGGGGCTGTCGAAGAGCAGAATGCCTTCTTTGAGAGGCCCGATGAAGGTATGAGAAACCATTTAAAACCACTTTACATAAGGGTTAAGATTGAAAATGTTGGCATTAATAAAGTCCTAGTAGATGGGGGGGGGGGGGGCAGCAGTGAATCTAATGCCCCAGTACATGTTGAAAAGAATTGGTATGTTCGATACTGATATAAGGCCACATAACATGGTCTTGTCTAACTAAGAAGGCAAAATAGGGCAAACTTTGGGAGTCATTCAAGTGAACTTAACTGTGGGTTCGGTCACGAGGCCAACGATGTTCATGGTGATACCAGTAAAGGCGAATTACAATCTTTTGCTAGGAAGAGAATGGATTCATGGAGTTGCTGTAGTGCCTTCGACAATGCATCAGAGACTAACCATCTGGAGGGAAGATGGTATAGTGGAAAACATTGAAGGGGATCAAAGCTACTACATGGCTGAAGTTAACCAAGTTAATAAAACCAGTTTCGACAGGAACTTGGCTAACATAGGGCCTTGCCATGCTGCGGAAGATATATTCACCCCAAACAAGAATGCTTTATACTATTTATCCTCACACCCAAATGGATTCCAATGGAATAGAGAAATAATGGATGGCCCAGATGACACAGAACTTGTCGAAGGACTACCACCAATACGGCCAACAGGCTGGGACAACGATGTTGATGATGTCTGAGTCATCCTTCTTCGAAAGGATTTCGGCTTACATAGCCGAGAACAAAAGAAAAACGGCTCTCGAAGCCGAATTATTAAACATGACTGTTGATGTAATTCAAAAAGAGGCAGAAGCGACGGGTCCTGGGATACATTTTATCCCTCAACCTCCTAACGACACAGTTCGAGTTGAAAAGATCTCAGGTGAAGAGGCAAATCAAAGGCTGGACGCGATCTATGATGAAGAACCCTTGGGATTCGAGAAAGACCCAACGACGTCAAATATAAAGATGTTAGCCCAAGAACTCGAAGAAGTAAATCTTGGAGACGAAAATCAGAAGAGGGTAACATACGTCAGTGCAAAGTTGGAGCCAGCCTTGAAGTCAAGAGTCATTGCGTTATTGAAAGAAAACAAAGATTGTTTCGCCTGGGACTATGATGAGATGCCTGGTTTAGGGAGAGATTTGGTCGAATTAAAGCTGCCTATAAAGGAAGGGAAGAAGCCCATCAAGCAAACTCCTAGGAGGTTCGCACCATAGATTCTCTCGAAGATCAAAACAGAGGTCGGAAGACTTCTTCGCTGCAAGTTCATAAGAACTACAAGGTATGTCGAATGGATTGCTAATATTGTGCCTGTTATTAAAAATAACGGTTCATTAAGAGTATGCATAGATTTTCGTGATCTAAATGCAGCAACTCCTAAGGATGAATATCCCATGCCTGTGGCAGAAATGCTAGTAGATTCAGTCGCAGGCTTCGAATACCTAAGTATGTTGGATGGATATTCTGGGTATAACCAGATCTTCATTGCAGAAGAAGATGTGTCTAAAACAGCTTTTCGTTGCCCAGGGGCAATAGGCACCTTTGAATGGATTGTAATGCCTTTTGGTCTAAAGAATGCTGGGGCAACTTATCAAAGAGCCATGAATTCTATATTTCATGATTTTATAGAAACTTTCATGCAAGTGTACATAGATGACATTGTTATAAAATCTGTTTCAGATCGTAGTCATCTTGACCATCTGAGCCAATCATTCGAAAGAATGAGAAAACATGGCTTAAAGATGAATCCCCTTAAACGTGCTTTCTTTGTGCAGGCTAGAGATTTCCTGGGCTTCGTAGTCCACAAAGCCTCCATCCACGAAGAAAGAACTACAATCTTTATTGGGAAAGATAAACTTCTTAAGAAGATTTATCTCTAACTTGAGTGGACGCACGCAGGCTTTTCCCCCCTTACTTCGACTGAAGCAAGGAAGGTTCGAATGGCATGCTAAACATCAAGAAGCTTTTGAGAAAATCAAGCAATATTTGATGCATCCACCAATATCGTCTCCCCCAAATGGGAAGAAGCACATGCGCCTGTATATCTCAGCTTCAGATAACACAATAGGTAGCATGCTAGCTCAAGAAGATGACAATGGCATCGAAAGAGACATTTATTACTTAAGTAGAGTACTCAATGATGCAGAGACTAGATATAGCGTAATAGAAAAACTCTGCCTTTGTTTATATTTCTCTTGTATTAAACTCAAGTATTATATAAAGCCAGTTGATGTTTATGTTTCATCTCATTTTGATGTCATTAAACATATGCTATCTAAACCAATATTGCATAGTCGAATTGGCAAGTGGGCTTTGTCATACCCCAATTTTTGACCTAAGATACCACCTCATATCATTGCATATGCATCATTTGCATCTCTAACAAATTGCATAGCTTGTGTTTGTTACTTGTGACTCAGCAGGGTTTAATCAAGAGATCACTCATCAGTGCAAGAAACAATCAATTAGGGTTTTGTTCTCCCTTCATCTCAAATGAATCATCTTCATCAATAATCAACATTTGGTCCTCAGAGATTCATTTCAACAAGCTCAACAGCTCTGAATCAATCAGATTAGGGTTTTGACTGAAGATAGCATACTCCTGACTTTTGCTCAGGATTTGACCTAATGACTTGGGACATGACCTCAAGACCCCAAGTACATCACTTTGACCTAATCCATTGGCCCATAACATCTCCTACACAAGGATTGATCAACAGTGAAATCTCAGATCATCAGATTAGGATTTTGAACTATCAGGGACTAAAATCAGGGATCACATTTGGGAAACCCTAAAAACCCCTAGGAAGTCAATCAAAGGTTTCAATCATCCTCAAATAATCCCTATGACAACATACAATGGAAATTGTATCTCAATTCAAGATCCACAGTCATCAATTTCATCAGGTCGACAATTAGGGTTTTGACCTAATTCACTGAACAACTGACTTTTTAATCAGGACATGGTGCCACAACTCAAACCATGGCTCAATATCCTCTAATGCCTCAATGTGATCCATTCATACCATTCATTTGGTGAGGATAGCCTGTTTCATTTGAAATCTCCAGAAACGCGATTCGTCTGAAAAAGTCAACTGTACAAGATCACCATTGACTTTTGGGGAAATTGGGTCAACCATGACTTTTGAAGTTTTAAATCATCAATATATGATATATGAAGTCATTTGATCAAGAGAAATCAAGAAAATCAATCAAGAATCAAAAAGTCAAAGTTTGACTTTCCATACTGAAAGGGAATTTTTTCATGGTTTTCATGGTTTTTTTCCAAACTTTGAAAGGGAATTTCTCAAAATTTCACCTACAAACTGAAAAAAACTTCCAACATGAAAGTTGTAGATTTTGATCCAATAAACAACTTTGACACATATAATTTTTTTCCATAAGATCAACCATTTAAGAGATATGGAGCTTCAAAGTTGGCATCTTATGAAAATTTCACTTAAAACTTCATTTTCTTCAAAGTTCATGGATCTTTTTCACCCATTTCCTTAAAGGTCTTGAAGAAACTTTCAACTAGGCTTTTGAAGTGTGTAACATGAGCTTTCCAAAATGTCCAAGAGCATGAAAAAATATGGAGTGTAGCTATGGTTTTGAATTTTGACATTAGTGAACTTTTCACTTGAAATTTCAAGCCATTTTCACTAAGTTATGAACCATTTTGCCAAATGATCCAAGTAATGATGCATAGATGCAATAATTGGTAGATATTTTCTGATTTGAGATCAGAATGGAAGAGGATAAGAAGCTTGAGAAATAACCATGGTTAAGTCACTTTTAACCATTTGCATTTAATGTGAAAGATTCCATTTTATCTCTTAAGCCAAATTATCATTCTTGATCAACTTGCAAGAGCTTTGTATTCAGAAACTTTGGCCTATAAATAGAGGTTCAAATCACTCTTCAATTCACACCAAAACCTCACAATTATAGGTTTTCTCTCTTCTTTCTTGAATGGCAAGTTTCTTAAGTTTCAAAGAGGTAAAATGCTCAACCTCTAAACCTTTGAAGTTCTGAGCAAAATGATGCTTCCCACAACTCATAAACATCATTTGAAACTTGTTTGAACCACTCATACACCCCAAAAACACCTCAAGCTCAAAATCACTACCTCACTTCTCAAATATGCATAACCATGGCCTTATCATGCCAAAATCCATTCAAGATCATTTCTGTCCAAACTAACACTTCCAACACCTCATATATATCACATATGAACTATCCAAACACTCACATATGATCTGAAACATCTCCATCTTCAAATTCGATTCATACTTGAAGCAACTGCAGATCGGGTGCCATGGCCATGCTCAGATGAATTCAACTTGTTCCAGACATCCAGACACCTTCCATAATCATCATAGAAGCTATTCAGATTGATACAAAGCATCTGTAACACCTCCAGATCAAAATCCAATTCTCAGTTTGGTCGTTTTTGAGGTAAGTGCACTTGAACTTCAAACTCTACTCTCCACGCATCATAAATGAAATATGAACATACCATCTCATTTCTGCACACATGAGGATCATTAACCCTCAATCAATTGCATCATAACTTGCACATACACGATTTCAGATTGAATCATAGAATTAGGGTTCTTCGTGTTCATCAGAAAATTGATAGCCTTAGAGTGAAAATAAATGCAATTAAAGACCACCATCATGATCCTTATGAAAAAACGAGTGAGTTAGACCCTTCACTTGATCAATTTGGTTCAGTTTTCAGAAAATTCAAATTCAAATTGGGATTGTGTTCTTGGCGCGTTTTTTGGTTCATAAGTTTTGAAATTCAGTTGAGTAATATATTCTACCAAGCGCGTATTACTAACAAGCCACAAGCGTGGCTCAGCTGGTTATTGTTTTGGTTGGTGACCTTAGGGTCATGAGTTCAAGTCCTCTAGGGACCAAACCATTTTTTTTAACACTTGTTTTTCTTCATTTTTTTTACAACTTTAATTAATTAATTAACACATCAAATTAATTCATTTTTCATTCATTTTTTGTACACTCTTTATTTAACACATATATTTTATGAATATCAAAAAAAATCACAAAAAAAGATTTATTTAATACATTTTTAAATAGGTTTAAAATGACATGTTTTAAGTGTTTTTTAATACTTTAAAATATTGTTTTTCATTTGATTCTTAACCTAATCACTTGTAAATATTTTTTGTGATCAAACCCTAATCACTTAGGTCTTAATTAAGCATTAAAATTTGATTTTTTTTTACTTAATTAAGTTGTCTTTTGTCAAATTCAAATTGTTTTAAAACAAACGATCGTTCTTTTCAAAACAATAAACCATTTCTTTTTGAAACTATTGATTAAATCTTTTTTTAATTGATCAATTGATTTTCAAAACGATGTGGGGCCTCTCGAATATTAGAGAGTATAAGTCCCTTTTCTTTTTCTTTGTACAGTTTTTTAAACAGAAAACTTTTTCCAAAACTTCCAAACAGTTTTTAAAACAATAAATCTCACATCTTTTTTTCAAATCCATCCACCCTGTTTTATGAAAATAAAACAGGGGCCTCTCGAATATTAGAGAGTATAAGACCCACTCCTTTTTCCTTTTATACAGTTTTTCTTTGTACAGAAAACTCTTTCAACACAAACAATTTTCAAATCATTTTCAAAACAACAAAACTTCAAAGAAACTTCAAAACTTTTCAATATACCATGGGCCTCCATGTAGGTATAAGTCCCGAGCCCTTTTGTACATACCCATTCCAGTACATGAAATTAGGTATTTCATTGTACGCCTTTTTGTACATACACTTTTTGTACATACACTTTTTTTGTACATACACCTTTTTGTACATACCTCGATCAGTTTGACTTTTTAACCTTGAACAACAAATCAAAAACGAAGGTTTCTTTAAATCTTCCCAAAAATACCATGGGCCTCCATGTAGGTATAAGTCCCAAGCCCCTTGTAAATACCTGTTTACATAGTTGTGAATAAACTCAAGTGGACTTCTCCCCGAGTGTGAGTCCCGAGCCCCGTGTTTACAAATGGATCATGCTTACAGGTATATTTCCTTCATAAACTCCATTATATACACACACTCTGTCATATATATATAATTGTTCATACCTGTTCATGTTTGTTCATACTTGTTCATGTTTATTCATATGTGTGATATGTGTGCTTGTTCAACTTAGTACAACACTAGGTTCCCCATAGCCTCCTATTGGGCTTCGTGCAAAGAATCTCCACTAGTTTAGGTTAGGACATAGAGTATGGTTTCCCGGTGAAATCGCTCTAAGAGCTCAAACCAACTATACCATGCCTCCCCTTGGGCTTTGCACAAACGAGTGTCCCTCCCATAGCCTCCTCTTGGGCTTACAATGCAAGGACCCTGGATTGTCCCTCTCATAGCCTCCTCTTGGGCTTACAATGCAAGGACCCTCGGATAGCCTCCTCTTGGGCTTCGTACAAGGACCCACGGGCTTCTTATAAGCATCCCCAATATCCAAATCAAAACACCCTAGGAGATTAGACATTTTTCATCTCTATGCTAGGAGTATCTCTTCTATATCATCACAAACAATCAATCAATCAATCAAACTTTTTGCCACAAGGCTGGCTAATCAATCAAACTGTTTTACCACCGTACTGGATGATTAATCAAAGTTTTTGTCACAAGGCTGACTTCATTGAAACTTTTGCCACAAGGCTGGCTGATTAATCAAAGTTTTTGTCACAAGGCTGACTTCATTGAAACTTTTGCCACAAGGCTGGTTAAACAAAAACATCTTTATCATTCTAAGCGCCATAAGTGGCACAGCCCAGGGCTTATAATGAAAAGATTTTCAAACAAAAATCAAACAGATGTATGTGATGATATAGATTAGATACATCTAGCATTTAGACGACATTTGTCTATTTTCCTTTGCTTCCACTAGCATAAGTGGGAACTACGATTGCTCTGACTTTCTCAACATCCCTTTGAGAATACGTAGGCACAAGGTCGATCCTTGGCGAGCAAAACAAAACAAAAAAAAACCATTCAAACCTTAGCACCCGTAGACCCCGAGCTACAGATGCTCTGATTCCCTCTAAGGGATATGTATGCAGAGGATCGCGATGATCTTTGCGAGCATAATCAAACAAACACCTTAGGTCCCACCTATTTCACAAGAACCTCTCAATAACATGGAATGAAAAACAAAGCAAAGAAACCTGTAGAGTACTATAGATACGTTGGGTGCTAATACCTTCCCTTCGTATAACCAACCCTCTTACCCAAGATCTCTCCCCCCACTTTTAGGTTATTGCAGCTTTTTTCCTTTTCCTCTTTTGGAAATAATAAAAAGTTTGGTCGAAACAAAGAAAAATCATTTTTTATGAGCACTCGAGCCCAAAGAAGGCATCAGGTGTCTCATCCACAAAAAAGAGGAACAAAACGATTTTTCGCCCGCGACAGAAAAATGGCGACTTCACTGGGGAATGTCTTTTTATTGTTTCCAAAGGAAGGGTTAATTCTATTTGCTTTATTTTTCATTTCATTTTTTGTTATATGTGTGGTTCTGGTTCTGTTACTTGCGTGGTTCTGTTACAAGTGATACATTACGGACAAATCCTAACCCGGATTAAGTACACATAAGAAATTAGGTGGAGGGTATAGTCATGTGCAGGCGCACGTGAGAATCCTTCCGCTCAGTGGAGGTTCCTTGTTGGTAATATATGTTTAGCATGTTTCGTAGCGAAGACATTATTACTTTCATTGAACTGTAGAAGCTGAGAGACCGTAGAACCCCAACCCATCTTGGCCTTATTAGGTTGTGGTGCAGAAACTATTCAGGTGAAGACTTGGATTAGTTGTCATGCGGAGAACCACACTCAGACGAGTTTTTCTTGAGAATATTACTGGCTCATGAGTTTAATTGTGGAAGGCCGGTAATATCCGAAAGAAAAATGTAGACTCTGACGTATCAGTAGAACATGTCATGCAGGTGATTAACTAGATCTATCCCATTTTTGGTTCTCTGACCTCATGCTCGTGACTTTGGACCTTTGAACCTATGCGTTACCATGTTTGTGTTACCATGTTTGTGTTACCATGTATGCGTTACCATGTTCGCGTTACCCTGTTTGCGTTACCATGTTTGTTTCACCATGTTTGAATATGTGGCATCCACGCATCCATGCATTCATACATTCATTAAAAAACCCATCTTTTTCCATAAAAAACATGACTTTTCCAAAACAATTAGAGAATTTTCTTTGCAAACATTATAGGATTAAGTTATGGAAAAAAGGTATACCAAAAAGTACGGTTTCAAAACGCCTGATGTAGAAAGACTGATAGAGTTAGCATCTTCTGTACAAGATCCTTCTAATTTTAGGAAAAGTTATGGAAAGCTTTTGCCTATCCTGAACACTCATGTTGATGAAGGACTTCTCAAAACTCTGGTTCAGTTCTATGATCCCGTCTACCGTTGTTTTACCTTTCCAGACTACCAGTTGGTACCGACCTTGGAAGAATATGCCAATCTTTTGGGTATCCCTGTGTCTGACAAAATACCCTTCAATGGTTTGGAAGCCATTCCTAAGTCACACGTCATTGCAGCAAGTACCCATTTGAAAAAGTCTGAAGTAGAGAGTAATTGGACTACCAAAGGAAACCTCCCGGGTTTAACCTCACACTTCCTAATAAAGAGAGCCTTTGATTTCATCGAGACTGGTAGCATGATAGCTTTTGAAGCTATACTAGCCTTGCTCATCTATGGGTTGGTTCTGTTTCCCAATGTCGACAACTTTGTTGATATCAATGCCATAAAGATCTTTCTGATTGGAAATCCTGTTCCGACTTTACTTGGCAACATGTATTTCTCTGTCCATCATAGGAATCGCCAAGGCGGTGGAATCATTGTATGTTGTGCACCTTTATTGTTCAAATGGATTGTTTCACACTTACCTGAGTCTCCTATTTTCACAGAAAACCGAGAAGGCTTGTGTTGGCCTCGAAGACTTATGTCTCTTACTAATAATGATATTCATTGGTATACCTTGGCTCGCTGTGGTACAGAAACCATTGATAGTTGTGGAGAGTTCGCCAACGTACCCCTCATTGGTACACAAGGAGGAATTAACTATAATCCGGTCCTAGCCCGACGACAACTCGGGTATGCAAATTCAGTTAAACCTGCTGGTCCCTCAATCGAAGGTTACTTCTACCGAGAAGGGGATAATCCTAAAAAGTTGAAAGCGAGAATGGTGAGAGCTTGGAACGACATCCGATGGAAAGAAAAAGGTGAGGAAAGAAATTGCATTGCCATGGACGCCTACACCTGCTGGGTAAAGAAAAGAGCAAAGGAGTTTCAAATGCCTTATGCTTATGAAAAACCCATGTTTCCTGCAGTATCTCAACGACCCAACATTCCCACTATGAAAGAATACCAAGACACTTTGGCTAAAATAAGGACAGAAAAAGATGCTTGGGAAGAAAAGTTTCGTAGCACTGAGGTGGAAAATAGAAAGTTAAAGAAAAGGGTGAAAGATCACGAAGAAACTCTCTATTATCAAGATGGATGGCTCATGAGTAAAGATGAGAAGATTCGCCAGAAAGACGCTGCAATCAAGAGGTACATCAAAGAAAGCAAGAAAAATCTTGAAGGCTCGACAAGCAACGCTCCAACTCCTGATGATTGGAAGAATGTTGTTGACAAGCTGAGAGCTGAAAAGGCCGAATTGAAAGCTCACTATGGGAAACAAATCATGAAGCTCAAGCTGCACAATGCATTTGGTTCTTCGTCTGATGAAGATGTTTAGGATTTGTTTAGCTTTTTTATTTATCATTTGCTTTTGTAAGGAGCTACGCTCCAATGTTGTAACATTTCCCATTATTGCAATAAAAAACAAAAAAAATGAATGAATAAAAGATTTGTTTGTGTTCAAATGTTTGCAAGGAAATAATCTTTAAAATGTTTGAAAAAATCATAAATTTCTTTTTAGCATACATCATTCTGCATATCGAGTCTGTTGTATAGAGTCTCATCTTTTGGATCTTTCTCCAATAGATCGTCAAGCTGTCGCGTCTCAAAGTTTCTCGACCGCGCTCGCAATCAGATCACAGATACAATACTCGTTCAAGCAGAAGAAGAGTAATGGAACACTCTGAACAAGAGAATATTGAGCTTCGTGGTACAGTGACCACCCTTCAGGAAAAGTTGGAAAGTCTCACGACTCTGGTTGACTCCTTAATGGCCGCACAGAATCAGCCGCCGCCACCTAACAGTCAAGCGACGGTAACATCTGAAGTCACTACTCCAGTTTCTACAGTTGCATTCGGTATTCCATCTTTCTCCATGCCAGAAGGTTGGGGCCCGCCTTTCAGCTTTGGTACAGGTTTCCGTCATAATTTCTCTGGGGTTCAAACAGCTACAACTGAAGCGCCTGCTGCACAAGGTTCAGCGTTTATTCCACATTCAGGGGTAACTTTTTCCCAAATCACTATGGCACTTTCTCAACCCACTATGACAGTTCCGACCCCTACAGTTCACACAGTTCCTTATGGTGGCAATGAGATTTATCATGATCAGGATGATAGCATAAATCAGCGAAGCCTTGTAGGAGATCTCCAAGAACAATTCAACAAGATTCAGCTGGAAGTTAAAGCTATCCGTGGAAAAGATTTGTTTGGAAAGAATGCCCAGGAGCTGTGTTTGGTTCCCAGTGTACAAATACCTGCTAAATTCAAGGTCCCTGACTTTGAAAAGTACAAACGAAGTTCTTGTCCACAAAGTCATCTCGTGATGTATGCCAGAAAGATGTCTACTTATGCAGATAATCATCAGTTGCTTATCCATTACTTTCAAGACAACTTGACTGGTGCCGCACTGAAGTGGTACACAGGCTTGGATAGCACTAATATTCGAACTTTCAATGACCTAGGTGAGGCCTTTGTCCGACAATACAAGTATAACTCGGATATGGCTCCAGACAGAGATCAGCTTCGATCCATGGCTCAGAAAGACCATGAAGCTTTCAAAGAGTATGCCCAACGATGGAGAGAAACTGCTGCCCAGATTAATCCACCGTTAAAAGAGAAAGAGATGACAAAGATCTTCTTGAATACTCTCAGTCCGTTTTATTATGAACGCATGATTGCTAGTGCTCCAAGTGATTTCACCGAAATGGTAAACATGGGGATGCGTCTAGAAGAAGGAGTCCGAACCGGACGTCTGACTAAAGAAGGTGGATCTTCAAGTGGAATCAAAAAGTTTGGAAGTGGTTTCCCAAAGAAGAAAGAACAAAGTGTTGACATGGTATCCCAAGGGAGGCCAAGAGGAAATGTCAATCGTCAGCGACAGGTTGCTTCTATCACACCAGTCGTTAATACAACACCGAATCCAGGATTCACTCCACAGTTTCAACAACAACAGCCTCGACCACAGGCTCAGCAGTTTAACAATAATCAGAATCGTGTACAAAGAGCTCCACAGTTCGATCCGATTCCGATGACCTACACAGAATTATACCCTGCTTTGATTGAAAGAGGCCTTATTCAAACTAAAGCACCACCACCAGTACCTGAGAGACTCCCATGGTGGTACAAAGCTGAGGTCTCATGCCCTTATCATCAAGGAGCACCTGGCCATGATCTTGAGCATTGCATAGCTTTGAAATATGAAGTTCAGAGGTTGGTTAGATCTAATCTCCTCTCTTTCAGAAATTTGAATCCTAATGTGCAAGCAAATCCGCTGCCCAATCATGGAGGGCATGTTGTAAACATGGTGTATGGATGTCCTGGTCCGTACCGAGTCTATAATATCAATTACTCAAGAGCCGATTTGGTACAAATGCACGCCACTCTTTGTCGGGGGCAGAATTTTCGCCAGCATCAATACGGTTCCTGTAGAATATGTTGTGTGGATCCTCACGGATGTTCGATTGTGAGAAGAGATCTCCAAGTTTTGCTAGATAATGGTACTATTGAGATCTACAGAAATAGGGATGAAAATGAAGTTAACATGATAGGATGTTATCCGCATGAGCTTTTAGTCTCAGATATCAACTCGGAAATGCCTACAGTTAACATCATCGTTCCTCATTTCAACATGCCTGAGCGCATGGAAGTTACTTACAACAAGCCGAAGGTTCCTATTGCTCCTTTGATCATCTGTCTACCTGGACCTGTTCCTTATAACTCTGACAAGGCAGTTCCATACAACTACAACGCCACAATGATAAAGGATGGACAAGAAGTTCCTTTACCTACTCTTTCATCTGTTGTGAACATCGCTGATGTAAGTCGAGTAACAAGAAGTGGACGTGTGTATACTCCACTACCTTCAAAGCAGCCTAGTACTCCTGTAACTGGGCAAAATCCTGTCAATACACCAGTGGGGAATCCCGAGGAAACTCCTGTCAGTAATACAAACACTGATGTTGGTCAATCCAGTGGAACCAATGTCAATCCTGACTTTGATGAAATTTTGAAACTTATCAAAAGAAGTGAATACAAGATTGTGGATCAGCTTATGCAGACTCCTTCAAAAATCTCAATACTTTCATTGCTTTTAAACTCAGAAGCCCACAGGGAAGCCCTGATGAAGGTCTTAGATCAAGCTTTTGTAGATCATGATGTGACTGTTGATCACTTTGATGGGATAATAGCCAACATAACAGCTTGTAACAATTTAAGCTTCTGTGATGAAGAACTCCCCGAGGAGGGTAGAAATCACAATCTTGCTTTGCACATTTCTATGAACTGTCAGTCAGACTCTTTGTCCAATGTGTTGGTAGACACCGGATCTTCCTTGAATGTGATGCCAAAGACGACTCTTGCTCGCTTGTCTTACCAAGGAATGCCTATGAAATTCAGTGGTGTAGTAGTCAAAGCGTTTGATGGTTCGCGAAAATCTGTTATTGGCGAAGTCAACCTTCCCATGACAATTGGTCCACATACATTTCAAATCACCTTCCAGGTCATGGACATTCAAGCTGCTTATAGCTGTCTGTTAGGACGACCATGGATCCATGAAGCAGGGGCAGTAACCTCTACGCTCCACCAAAAGTTAAAGTTTGTAACAAATGGAAAATTGGTGACAATAAGTGGGGAACAAGCCTTGATGGTGAGCCATTTATCCAATTTCTCTTTCATTAGTGCTGATGATGTGGAAGGAACGCAGTTCCAAGGTCTCTCTTTAGAAGACGAATCTTCCAAGAAGAAAGCATCAATCTCTTCTTACAAAGAGGCGGTAAAAGTAGTGAAAGATGGAACTACCACTGGCTGGGGGCAAGTTGTGATCCCTACCAAGAATGAAACTAGAACAGGTCTCGGATGTTCACCAACATTCTCAAACTGCACCAAGAAGGATGAAACCCTTCGTCCGATCAAAGAGACGTTCATTAGTGGAGGGTTCCTTAACCCAATTCCTCAAGAGGTTAATGTCCTTATCGAAGAATGCGTCGAAGAAGGTCTCTCCGATGATGAAGAAGAATGGAAATGTTATCTCAATGACTCGGGATACATATCTCAGGAAGAACCATATCCTCCGTCACAGAAATCCAAAGACAAAGAAACTGAGCCTATTCCTGCAGAAATCTGGGACACCTTGGGACAACCAAGTGGAAAATTTGATTATATGGTGAAATATACTGCACCTGAAAGTTCAAAGATTGCGATTGAAGATATCCAACCAACTGGATGGGGAGATTCCTTTGAATATAATAGTCAACCAGAAGAGGCTTATCAGCCCTGTCAATTTTCTCAGCAGCCTGAAATTACTGAAGATTTCGGATTTAATGCATCTGCCAAGATTAAAAATCCTGAAGATGGTTATTATCACATAAATGCCATTTTTGAAGATGAAGGGGAAGATGGTCCCGCAGCTGACTCGGAAAGTGTCGCTGACAATGAGTCTCTTCATCCTAAAGACTGGGAAATACATCCTGAAAATTCTGAAGATTGTGACTCATCATATGCTCTTCAAGAAGTAGAAGAAGACCGTTTCAACTCTACAAAGAACAAGGTTGACAAACCAGGACCTTCAAATCCTGCTCGACCAGCGGTCAATGTCAATACTGGAGATAATTCTGAGGAGAATTTTCCTGAATACATAATACACAGAGGAATTCGTTGCTACTGGAAAGCTGTCGACGTTCCGAATGTTGTTCGCCGCTCAAAGTAATCACCTCGCTGTTATTTTGACCTCCTGCCTTGCCCAAAGCAGAGAGATGTTTTATAGGGCTTTGCTTTTAAATGTTCCGCCCAAATAACTAAAGTATATTCTATAGTTTGGAAGACTAGCGATTGTTTACCGGAGATCACCGTAAACAGAGACCTTCTGGAACATACCCATGGGAAGGGTAGGCTCCCTAGAGCCGCTACGTCGAACCTATGAACCTAGGACTTATGTGATTATGTGTTAAATATGTATTTTTTTATTGTTATTATTATTGTTATATTTGTTTGCATGCATCATTCATCATATGCATTTTTATCATGTCTTATCCACAGGAAAAAATAAAAAAATAAAAAATATATATATATATATATATATATAATATATTCTATTGGTGAATGTTAAGGAAAGATGATTACTAAGAAGCCCATTATCCACTTTGCTGTTTCTACTCCAAACATCAAGAAACTGAAAATAATCAAGGAAAAATTACCATCAAGGGCTTTGGATAGGTTTGTGGTCCGCTATGGAAATATCTTGGACTTGCTAAGGGTAAAAGTTCAAGAAGAAGCTATCACCGCTTTGGTTCAGTTCTATGATCCGCTGCTTAGATGTTTTACTTTCCAAGATTTTCAGTTGGCCCCAACTTTGGAGGAGATGGATACTATGCTAGTATTTTCAAGGACTAAAAAGGAATTTTACACAGGGGTTGGTAAAGAAGTTGACTTTTCAGATTTGGCAAAAGCTTTGGGAATATCCGCTACAGATTTGAAATCTAATTATAAAACCGATGGTGATGTACATGGGATCAAAAGATCTTACTTAGAAACTCAAGCTTTGGGTTATGCTCAAAAGAAACAATGGGACATTTGTGAACATTTTCTGGCTCTCCTAATTTTTGGTGTTGTTTTATTACCCAAAAATGTTGATTATATTGATCCTGCCGCGATTCATGCTTTCACATCTTTTAGGATTTTTGATAAGGATCCAACTCCCACCATCCTTGCTAATATTTAATATGCTATCCATACTCGGTGTGAAAAGAAAAGAGGGATGCTATTTTGTTGTGTTCACTTATTATACTCTTGGTTGACTTCTCATCTTTACAAGGCTAGTTGTTTGATTAAAGATTTGACTAGATATGATTGGTCTCAAAAATTGAGGGCTCTCAAAGCAGATTCTATCTTATGGTATGCAAAGATTAAATTCCGATAAGATTATTTACAAATGTGGAGAATTCAACAATGTGCCTTTAATGGGAACTTTAGGTTGTATTAATTATAACTCCGTGTTAGCATTGCGCCAATTGGGCCATTCTAAGGATAGTGAGCCTTCCAAACAACAAGTGGAAGAATTACTTTTGCATGACAACGGAAAAGGTGAACTAAGAACATTGAATAAGGTAATTCAAGCTTGGAAGCATGTTCAAACAAAGGACTTTGGGCCAAAGAATTTTATTGCTAAAGAACCTTACACTAAATGGGTTCAAGAAAGAGTTGGAAAGATTTTGCTTCCTTTTGTTGTGGATCCCGCATACAAGCCTGATTCTCCTAATCATGTTCCTCTATCCATCGAAGAGATAGAAGGGATCAGGGATGCCCTAGAGGCGTCCCGAAAGGAAAAAGAAAAATTAGAGCTTGACGTACATCAACTTACCGACGAAAGGAGCCAACTACGCTTCGACCTTAAAGAGAAGAACCAAGAGCTTCAAGCAATTAAGGAAGAGAACAATAGACAAAGGGGTAAAAGAAAGCGTGCAACGGAAGGTGTCCTAAGTGCTAATTTTAATTTAGTAGCACATAATGAAATGTTGGAGCAAGCAAATGTCGAAATTGCAAAGTGGAGAAGGTATTATGAGAAAGCTTCCCGTGACAAAGCAGAATCCGAGATAAATTTAGAAACCGTAGTCTTTGAATTAACTGATAGGACTAAGGATCAAGAAGTGGAAATAACGAACCTCAAGTATGATCTTCAAGAAGCTCGCAAATTTGGACAAGAAGAGCGCGGAGGAAGCACTTTTACAGCGCACCAATGAGCACAATAGAGCACTCCTAGATTTAGCCGCACTTAGGCAAGTCTGTGTAAGGCAAAGAGAGATATTTGAAGAAATAAAGGATGAAAGGGATTATTGGAGGAGGCAATACACAATTGTTTCAACGGCAAGTGAGCATGTGAGCATGGTTCCTAAGATGCTTGAAGATTACGAAAAATGTCGTGATAATTATGATAAGCTAGTCTTCTTGTGCAATGATTTAATCCAAGACATTCCGAAGAGTTTGGAAAGAGCGGAATCTTCTCCCGTCATTCTTCCCGAGATGGTAAAGGAATTCATGGAGCTTTGTAGAGAGATGGTGGACAAATTCAAAGCGGATATCCAAAGGCGTTCTTAGATTTTATTATTTCCTTGTTGCATTTATTTTTTAGGGTGTTTAATTTTCAGTTTCTATTTCTATTTTGTACTCCAACAATGAATCGGTATTTCCTTTTCAATTTTTCCAATTAATAAAGTGTGTTTATTTCCGCATTATTCATTGTTCCTATAACATTCGCCAAAAGGATTAAAAAAATAATAATAAAAAAAATAATATAGTAAAAAAAATAATATACTATAATAATGTGGATAAGACATGAACATAGCATAAGCATAACATTCATAGCATGCATACCATATTTATTTTACAAAGCATTAAGAAGGGGAAAATTGTCTTTATCCCCAGTCACGCCATTGGAGAAGATAACCAAGCAACCATACCGCCGTATCAAACCCGGTCTCAGAAGAAGAAAGCAATGGAACAACTAGAGCAGAATCAAGCCGCCCTTCGCGAAGAAGTAACCCAACTGAAAGGTACTGTGGAGGAGATTAAGGGAGGAATGACTCAGATGCTGAGCTTCATGAAGGATCTTAGAGACAAACAGGAAAAGGCTAATGAAGTTCAGGGTCAGTACGAGGAAATATCGGACGATAGTAACCCGTTGTTGGGATATGTTCGAGGCTTTGATCCTCACAAATAAAATTTCCACTCCTCTAAGAGAGTTGTCAGAACCCACGAAGAGGGAGAAGCCTCTCATGAAGGGTTTATTCCGACCACCCAGAAGGAAGGAGTATCTCGCACAGTTCGCATCCCTGCAAACAACCCTCCTAAGGATGAGGACTACGTGGATTTACAATATGGGGACGTGGATGATACTAATCAGGTGCCTCAATATAAGCAAACTCACCTTGATTCCGAAGAGAATTCTAGGAATAGTGGACAGATCAAAGCGCTGGAAGAAAGGCTAAAGGCAGTAGAAGGGTATGACGTCTCTGATGTAGATACCTACGAGATGAGCTTGGTACCAGACTTGACTATTCCCCATAAGTTCAAGGTGCCTAACTTTGAAAAGTACAAAGGACTTACATGCCCAAGAAGTCATCTGCGCATGTACGTCAGGAAAATGGCTGCTTATGCCCACGATCAAAAACTGATGATGCATTTCTTCCAAGACAGTCTAAGTGGGGTATCTGTCGACTGGTATATGAAATTATAAAAGGCAAATATCCGGAGCTGGAATGACCTCGCTAACACGTTCTTAAAACAATATAAATACAACTTGGATATGGCACCCAACCGGATGCAATTGCAAAATCTGTCGCAGAAAAAAGGAGGAATCCTTCAAGGAGTATGCCCAAAGATGGCGAGAGATGGCCTCTCGAGTCCAACCTCCCTTGGTGGAAAAGGAGTTGGTAGATATGTTTATGGGTACTTTGCAAGGACCATACTACGATAAAATGATCGGAAGTGTGTCCTCAGGATTCTCAGACTTAGTGGTCATCGGAGAAAGGATCAAAAATAGGATTAAAAATGGGAAGATACAAGGAGCGCCATCTAATTCTTATCACTCAAAGAGGCCCACCTCAACCTTTGCTAAAAGGAAGGAAGGGGAGACCAATGCAGTAGTGCATCAAGAATCTAGACCTCCTATGTCGTTTCCACCTCAACAAAATAGGTTCCAAGGCCCTCAAAGGAGATTTGATCATTTGCCGACATCTAGGAACGAGATACTGAAATATTTGATGAGCGAATCATTGGTGGAGATCAAACCAATGCCACCTCCTCTTCCGGGAAAGGCTTCGCCCAGATTCAACGTTAATGAAAGGTGCGAGTACCATGCTAATTCTCCCGGACACACATTGGAAAAATGTTGGGCTTTCAGACACAAAGTTTAGGATTTGATAGAGTCAGGGGCAATTGCCTTTGATAAACCTAATGTGAAGATGAATCCCATGCCTCATCATGATGGCACAGTCAATGCAATCGAGGTCGTTAATGAGCAAGAGTTAGTTCAACGAAGGAGCTCCCCCATAGATGCCCTTAAGAGGTATCTACTCGCAAAGGGGTTCATCCTAGAACACAACAGAGCTTTTAAGGACACTCTGCAGAGACTCATGGGTCAAGGATTGATTCAGCTGAAGGAACATCCCGAAGAGGAATATGTGGCTATGCTAGATAGAAACGAGCCGTTGATAATACCCAGTCAAGGGGTAAGGAAGCCATTAATTATCCCCTGTTCTAAAACACCGCTGCTGATACCCACACAAGGGCACACTAGGATCATCCCTATCAGAGCTCCATACCCAGTGGACAAAATGAAAGCAGTACCTTGGGAGTACAATTTTGGCGCCAATACTGCCGTGTCAAGCATTGTTGGGCCTGGAGGCATGACCCGTAGCGGTCGCATATTCAAAACTGCACAGCCTAATGAGAACTTGACACAAGCCAGTGACCAAGCTGCTACGAGGCCGACTGTAGAAGGCATATCCAAAGATAAGGGAGCCACTAACAAGGATGCTGAGGAATTTTTGGCTCTGATCAAGAAGAGTGATTATAGGGTGGTGGATCAGTTACAACAGACACCGTCTAAAATATCACTCCTCTCACTATTAGTACACTCCGAGAAGCATCGAGATGCCTTAATGAAGATTCTAAATGCTTCCCATGTAACTAAAGACATCATCGTAAATCAGTTCGATGGAATGGTGGCTAATCTCACTGCTGGGGCATGTCTGGGGTTCAGTGATCATGAGTTACCTCCACAAGGAAAAGAGCACAACAAATCCTTGCACATCTCGATACAATATGGAAAAGCTCGTCTATCTAGGGTTCTGATCGATACAGGCTCATCGCTAAATGTGATGTCAAAAGCCACCCTCGATAAAATAGCTTTGGAGGGACTAGTGGTTAGACCAAGCCGTCTGGTAGTTAAGGCCTTCGATGGATCGCAAAGTCCAGTGTTCAGAGAAGTAGACCTCCCTGTTGTAGTCGGTCCTCACACCTTCTGCATCAATTTCCAAGTGATGGAGATTGAACCAACTTACACTTGCCTATTGGGACGTCCTTGGATTCACGCAGCCGGGGCAGTCACCTCCACCCTCCATGAGAAGATAAAATTTGTGGATGGAAATTCTATAGTGACCGTCAACGGGGAAGAGGACATATTTGTTAGTAACCTGGATTCATACAAATACATCGAGGTTGGAGAAGGGGCATTAGAAACTGCATTCCAAGCGCTATAAATTGCAACTGCTGTCACATTGCCTGTGGAGAAGACACGAAGGGCGGTAACATCCTGGAGAGACCTGCAAGACTTGAATGTGGAAGGCTAGGGAAGAGTACCAGAAATCCGAGAGAAGAAGGATCGCTTGGGGTTAGGATGTCAACCGACAAAGATCACAAGCGCTGCAAAGGAGGAACAACGATTCCCCCCGATTATGCAGACTTTCAGGACCAGCGGGTATGAACACGTAGCTGCAATATCCAACATGGATCCTAAGGAGGGGACGTCCAATTTCATCCGAATGATCAGACCAGGAGAGCAGCTCCAGAACTGGGCAAGCCTGGAGATGCCGGAGATAGTTTTCATTTCGAAGTAATTTGCTTTTGTTGTGTGTTTTATTTCCCTTCAATAAAGAAAGAAAAACAATAACGCTCATTCCTCGCCCAAATCATAGAGTTAGTTTGTAAGGGCCCCATTTACTTCCAAAGTTTAAAGTTTATTAATAAAATTGTCGTTTGCATTTGGTATTGAAAACATTGTTCCTTCTTGCACTTACTTTTTTCAAAATGACAAATGACTTTCTTGCATAAAAAAAAAGCACATCCATATCTGCATACTAAAAACAAAACATAAAACATGTGCAGATCACCTTCTAACACTACCGATAATAATACTGCTGAAACACAATATAAACTCGAGGCTCTCGCTAATCAGTCCGAGGAAGGGGATTAGGAAGACGATGAACTTCTGGAATAACTGTCAAGGTTAATGGACAAGGAATCCAAAAGCATGCTCCCTCCTCGAGAAGCCATTGAAATCATAAACCTGGGTACAAACAAAGAACCTAAGGAAATCAAGATTGGGGCAACGCTGAATGAGGATATAAAAGCGACGCTGGTCAAACTTCTCCACGAGTATGCAGAAATATTTGCTTGGTCGTATCGTGACATGCCAGGGTTAGATACAAATATCGTCGTGCACAGGTTACCGCTCAAAGAAGGTTGTGCACCTGTCAGACAAAAGTGCAAAAGAGTTCGACCGGACATGGATAACAAAATCGGAGAAGAGGTACTCAAACAATTCGACGCAGGGTTTCTTGTCGTGGTTGACTATCCACCATGGATTTCTAACATAGTGCCAGTTCCTAAGAAAGACGGGAAGGTATGCATGTGCGTAGATTACAGGGATCTAAACAAAGCAAGCCCGAAAGACGACTTTCCATTACCCCACATAGATATATTGGTGGACAATACGACTTAAGCTTCGGTGTTCTCCTTCATGGATGGTTTCTCTGGGTATAATCAAATCAAAATGGCTCCCGAAGACATGGAGAAAACAACCTTCATGACATCCTGGGGCACTTTCTGTTACAAGGTAATGCCTTTTGGATTACGAAATGCAGGGGCAACAAATCAACGAGCCATGGTCACACTATTCCATGACATGATCCACAAGGAGGTCGAAGTATACGTGGATGATATGATTGCTAAGTCCTGTACGGAAGTATAGCATATTACGCACCTACCGAAGTTGTTCGAGCGCTTAAAGAAGTTCAAACTGAGGTTGAACCCGAACAAGTGTACATTTGGTGTAAGGTCAGGAAAGCTATTAGGATTCATTGTGAGCCAACGAGGCATAGAGGTAGATCCCGATAAAGTCAAAGCTATACAAGAAATGCCTGTTCCAAGGACAGAAAAAGAGGTTCCAGGATTTTTGGGTCGTTTGAACTACATTTCAAGGTTCATCTCACATCTTACAGCCACGTGTGAGCCCATATTTAAATTACTAAGGAAAGATCAGCCAATCAAGTGGAATGACGATTGTCAGGTAGCTTTCGAAACTATAAAGAGTTACTTACAAGAACCACCAATACTCATACCTCCCATCCCGGGAAGGTCGCTGATCATGTATCTCACAGTCCTCGAAAGGTCTATGGGATGTGTACTGGGGCAACAAGATGAAACGGGCAGAAAAGAGCATGCGATTTACTACCTTAGGCAGAAATTCACGGATTGCGAATCTCGGTATTCATCGTTGGAAAAGACATGTTATTCCTTAGCATGGGCCTCCAAACGTCTACGGAAATATATGCTGAACCATTCCACATGGTTGATATCGAGGATGGATCCTCTGAAATATGTGTTCGAAAAACAGGCTCTCACATGAAGAATCGCTAGATGGCAAATGCTACTGTCAGAATACGACATTCAATACGTCACTCAAAAGGCAATAAAAGGGAGTGTACTGGCAGAACACCTGGCTCATCAACCCCGCGAAGAATATCAGTCTATGAAGTTCGACTTTCCTGACGAGGATATTATGTTGGTAAGAGACTACGAAATACCAAGACCCGACGAAGGACCCGAACCAGGGGCAATATGGACGCTTATGTTCGATGGGGCCTCAAATGCGCTAGGACATGGTATAGGGGCGGTATTGACATCTCCCGACAATCGCCACTTACCTTTCACCGCGAGACTGTGTTTCGACTGCACCAACAATATTGCAGAATACGAAGCGTGCATATTGGGGTTAGAAGCTGCAATCGATCTAAGGATTAAACTACTCAAGGTGTACGGGGATTCAGCACTAGTAATCCACCAAGTCAATAAAGAATGGGATACTCGAGATGCAAAACTTATTTCGTATAGAGACCTCATATTGGGGTTAACGGCCGAGTTCGAGATAATCACTTTCACTCATATCCCAAGGGAAGTGAATCAAATGGCTGATGCATTAGCGACGCTCTCTTCTATGTTCAAAGTAACTTGGCCAAACCACGAACCACGGATAACGGTTAGACACTTTGATGAGCCTGCTTATTGTCTCACAATTGAGGAACAACCTGATGATAAACCCTGGTACCACGATATCAAGAGGTATCTAGAAAAACAAGAATACCCAGAGAATTCCTCTACAATTGACAAAAAGACACTAAGGAGGTTGGCAGCCAAGTTCTTCCTAAGTGGGAATGTCCTATACAAACGGAATTATGATTCGGTGTTACTAAGGTGTGTGGATAAAAATGAGGCCAAGAAGATTATTAG
This sequence comes from Vicia villosa, assembly GCF_029867415.1. Taxonomy (NCBI): domain Eukaryota; kingdom Viridiplantae; phylum Streptophyta; class Magnoliopsida; order Fabales; family Fabaceae; genus Vicia; species Vicia villosa. Next base: position 41,080,502 of record NC_081185.1, read on the forward strand.
AGAAGTACACGTAGGGACCTTCGGAACTCATGGAAACGGACACTCAATGGCGAGAAAAATATTACGAGCAGGGTACTACTGGTTAACAATGGAGGCGGACTGTTTCCAATACGCGAGAACATGTCACAAATGCCAAATATACGTTAACAAAGTACATGTGCCGCCAAATCCGTTGAACATACTGAGATCACCATGGCCATTTGCGATGTGGGGGATTGACATGATAGGGATGATCGAGCCGAAAGCTTCTAATGGACACCGATTCATATTGGTTGCCATAGACTATTTCACCAAATGGGTTAAAGCTGCTTCCTACACCAACGTGACAAGACAAGTGATCACCCGGTTCATCAAGCATAACATCATATGCCGGTATGGGGTTCCAAATAGGATTATCATTGACAATGGGTTGAATTTAAACAACAACATAATGAGGGAGCTGTGCGAGGAGTTCAAGATTGAACACCACAATTCTTCACCATACAGACCTAAGATGAATGGCGCTGTTGAAGCTGCGAATAAGAACATCAAAAAGGTAATACAAAAGATGGTGAAAACATACAAGGATTGGCACGAAATGCTTCCCTTCGCCTACACGGTTACAGAACCTCGGTGCGCACATCCACAGGGGCAACTCCCTTCTCTTTAGTTTACGGTATGGAAGCAGTCCTCCCTATCGAAGTGGAGATTCCATCACTAAGAGTCCTAGCTGACACAAAGTTAGAAGAATCGGAATGGGTAAAAACTCGTTTTGATCAGCTTAATCTCGTTGAAGAAAAGCGACTGACAGATTTGTGTTACGGGCAAATCTATCAGAAAAGGATGAAAAAGGCATTTGATAAAAAAGTCCGTCCTAGAACCTATAAAGAAGGAGATATCGTCCTCAAGAAGATCTTACTACCTCGACTCGACGCCCGCGGAAAGTGGATACCTAACTATGAAGGTCCATATGTCATAAAAACGGCATTCTCGGGAGGGGCACTCGTTCTTGTAAGAACAAGAATTGTTCTTATCAATATTCTTAGTTTTGATGATAACAATGTATATGTATTTTGTATAAGACAATGTGGTACTCTAATCCTATGCATTTTCCATTTCAGGAAATATATAAAGAGTATGCACAATTCAGCGCTAGAAGCACTGACTCAGAAGGTTCAGTATGCAACATCAGAACATGCTCTCGGAAGACATCAGAAGAAGGTCAAGTAGAATCAGAACATGGTCTATTGAAGCATCAGAAGAACTTGAGTTTAGAAGCAGAAGCACTGAAGTTCTTATGGTATCACGCTAGAAGCACTTCAAAGTCAGAAGACAAGAAGATGCTCTACACCAAGCAGTTTGACTCTGATTAATTCAAACGTTGTATCTAGAAAGATCGGATCAGAAGCAAGTACAAGATGGCAGGCTACGCTGACTGACAAAAGGAACATTAGAAGTTATTAAAGGCAAAGTCAGCTAAAGCAGGGAAAGCAAGGCTCGAGGTAGTTGACAAAAGAGTGAAACATTAAATGCAATGTTGTACGGATCACGCAACGCATTAAATGCTCCCAAAGGTCATCTTCTCAAAACGCCTATAAATAGTGAAGTTCTGATCAGAAGCAAGGTTACCAATTTACGAACAACTTTTTCAATCTCGCTGAAATGCTGCTGAATCAAAAGCTATCAAACTTCATTTTCAACCTCACATTACTGTTGTAATATCTTAGTGAGATTTAAGCTTAAAACTTAAGAGAAATATCACAGTTGTGATTATAGCTTATTAAGAAGCATTGTAATACTCTTGTAAGAATTTGTTTTACATTAATTTGTAAAAGGTTCCTACAGTGATCAAGGTGTGATCAGAATACTCTAGAAGACTTAGAGGGTATCTAAGTGGAGAACCATTGTAATCAAGGTTGATTAGTGGATTAAATCCTCAGGTGAGATAAATCACTCTAAGGGGGTGGACTGGAGTAGTTTCGTTAACAACGAACCAGGATGAAAATCATTGTGCAATCGTTTTTATCTTAAGAGTTTTTAAAGTCACACTTATTCAAACCCCCCTTTCTAAGTGTTTTTCTATCCTTCAATTGGCATCAGAGCGCCGGTTCTAAGGTGGAAGCACTTAACCGTGTTTAGAAAAGATTCAGGAAGAGAAAAACACTAGGTCAAGATGGTTGAAACTTCAGCACCTACATCTACATCTTGCTCTGCTGAGCAACACAATGGAAATGGTAACAATGGCTACACTAGACCACCAGCATTCAATGGTGAAAACTATTAATATTGGAAAGATAAACTCGAAAGTTACTTTCTTGGATTAGATGGTGATTTATGGGATCTTCTGGTGGATGGTTACAAACATTATGTGAAAGCTAGAGGAGTAAAGCTGACAAGACAAGAAATGAGTGATGATCAAAAGAAAGAATTCAAAAATCATCACTATTGTAGGACTATTCTACTGAATGCTATTTCTCATGCTGACTATGAGAAGATATCAAACAGAGAAACTTCCTATGACATATATGAATCATTGAAAATGACTCATGAAGGAAATGCCCAAGTCAAGAAGACCAAGGCTCTTGCTTTAATCCAGAAATATGAAGCCTTCAAGATGGAGGATGATGAAAACATTGAAAAAATGTTCTCAAGTTTCAAACTCTAACTGCTGGATTAGGAGTGCTTGACAAGAGATACACAAAGGCTGATCATGTCAAGAAGATCATCAGAAGCTTGCCCAGAAGATGGGGTCCAATGGTGACTACATTCAAGATAGAAAAGAATCTAAATGAAGTCTCTTTGGAAGAGATGATCAGCGCCTTGAGGAGTCATGAAATAGAGCTGGATGCTAATGAACCTCAGAAGAAAGGTAAGTCTATTGCACTAAAGTCTAATTATAAAAAATGCACTAATGCTTTTCAGGCTGAAGAAGAAGATTCTGAAGAATCAGAATCATAAGAAGAAGATGAACTGTCCATGATCTCCAGAAGGGTAAACCAACTCTGGAAGAGCAAGCATAGGAAGTTCAAGAACTTCAAAAGTTCTAAGAAGCTTGAAAAAGAAGAATCTTCTGGAAGCAGAAGATATGACAAGAAGAAGGTCACGTGTTTTGAATGCAATGAGCCAGGACATTACAAGAGTGAGTGTCCAAAGCTTCAAAAGCAGAAGCCCAAGAAGAAGTTTCATAAGACGAAAGGTCTTATGGCAACTTGGGATGATTCAGATTCATCAGAATCTGAATCAGAGTCAGACTCTAAAGGCGAGCAGGAAAACATTGCGCTGATGGCCACAGTTGATGATGGATCAAAATCTACATCAGAATCAGATTCTGAAGAGATATCCTTGGCTGCAAAGAAGACAAAGGAAAGCATGTCATGGTACCTGGACTCTGGGTGCTCTCGACACATGACGGGAAGAAGGTCTATGTTCCAAAACCTGGTGCTTAAATCTGATGGAGAAGTTAAGTTTGGAGGAGATCAGAAGGGCAAGATAATTGGCTCAGGCACCATAAGTACTGGTAACTCTCCTTCTATAACTAATGTTCTTCTGGTAGATGGATTAGCTCATAACTTATTGTCCATAAGTCAATTAAGTGACAATGGTTATGACATAATCTTTGATCAAAATTCTTGTAAGGCTGTAAGTCAGAAGGATGGCTCAATCCTATTTAAAGGCAAGAGAAAGAACAACATTTACAAGATTGATCTTCAGGATCTTAAGAATCAGAAGGTAACTTGTCTTATGTCTGTTAGCGAAGAGCAATGGGTCTGGCACAGAAGATTAGGCCATGCTAGTTTGAGAAAGATTTCTCAGATTAACAAACTAAATCTGGTCAGCGGACTCCCTAATCTAAAATACAAATCAGATGCTCTTTGCGAAGCATGTCAGAAAGGGAAGTTTTCCAAACCTGCATTCAAGTCTAAGAATGTTGTTTCTTCCTCTAGGCCGCTAGAACTTCTACACATTGATTTGTTTGGCCCAGTCAAAACAGCTTCTTTCAGAGGGAAGAAATATGGATTAGTCATCGTAGATGATTATAGTCGCTGGACATGGGTAAAGTTATTGAAACACAAGGATGAGTCTCATTCAGCGTTCTTTGAATTCTGCACTCGGATTCAATCTGAGAAAGAGTGTAAAATCATAAAGGTCAGAAGTGATCACGGTGGCGAATTTGAGAACAGATTCTTTGAGGTTTACTTCAAAGAAAATGGTGTTTCCCATGATTTCTCTTGCCCTAGAACTCCACAGCAAAATGGAGTTGTAGAGCGAAAGAATAGGACTCTACAAGAAATGGCCAGAACCATGATCAACGAAACCAATGTGGCTACGCATTTCTGGGCAGAAGCAATAAACACTGCATGTTATATTCAGAGTAGAATCTCTATTAGACCTATTCTTATTAAGACTCCTTATGAATTATGGAAGAACAGAAGGCCCAACATTTCATATTTTCATCCTTTTGGATGTGTTTGTTTTATTCTGAATAATAAAGATTATATGAGTAAGTTTGATTCTAAGGCACATAAGTGTTTCCTTCTTGGATATTCTGAACGCTCTAAAGGCTACAGAGTATACAATACTGAAACATTGATTGTTGAAGAATCAATCAATATCAGATTTGATGATAAGCTTGGTCTTGAAAAGCAAAAGCAGTTTGAGAAATTTGCAGATATAGATATCTCAATTTCAGAAGCTGAAGAACCAAGAAGCAAAGTATCAGAAGCTAAAGAACCCAGAAACAAAGAATCAGAAGATTAAGTTCCTGCTTCTTTAGAGAATCTCTGAATTTCTGACGAGCCAACTGTCAGAAGATCTTCTAAACTCATCTTTGCTCACTCAGAAGATATCATTCTTGGAAAGAAGGATGCTCCTATCAGAACAAGAGCATTCCTCAAAAACAATGCAGAATGTCAATTAGGTCTTGTTTCTCTAATCGAGCCAACTTCTGTTGATCAAGCTCTAGAAGATGCAGACTGGATAATTGCCATGCAAGAAGAACTAAATCAGTTTACAAGGATTGATGTGTGGGATCTTGTTCCTAGACCAAAAGGATTTAACATCATTGGTACGAAGTGGGTTTTCAGAAACAAGCTAAGCGAAAAAGGAGAAGTTGTAAGAAACAAAGCCAGACTGGTGGCTCAGGGCTATAGTCAGCAAGAAGGTATTGACTATACAGAAACCTTTGCACCAGTGTCCAGGTTAGAATCTATTCTCTTATTGATTTCTTTTGCTTGTCAACATAACATCACTCTATATCAGATGGATGTTAAGAGTGCCTTCTTAAATGGTTATATAGATGAGGAAGTCTATGTCCACCAACCTCCTGGTTTTGAAGACTCTAAGTCTCCAAATCATGTTTTTAAACTAAAGAAATCATTATACGGATTGAAGCAAGCTCCTAGAGCTTGGTATGAAAGATTAAGTTCATTCCTTCTGGATAATGGTTTCACTAGAGGAAAAGTGGATACTACTCTCTTCTGTAAAACCTTTAAAAAGGATGTTCTAATTTGCCAAATTTATGTTGATGACATTATCTTTGGAACATCTAATTCTACACTTGGAAAGGAGTTTGCTAAGTCTATGCAGGCTGAGTTTGAAATGAGCATGATGGGAGAACTTAAGTATTTCCTTGGGATCCAGATCAATCAAACATCAGAAGGAACCTATGTTCACCAAACCAAGTATGTGAAAGAACTTCTAAAGAAGTTTAATCTTTCTGAAAGCAAAGAAGCAAAGACTCTTATGCATCCAACGTGTGTCTTAGGTAAGGTTGAGGTAAGTAAGAAGGTAGACCAAAAGTTGTAAAGAGGTATGATTGGATCTCTTCTATATCTCACTGCTTCTAGACCTGATATTTTATTCAGTGTTTGTCTATGTGCAAGATTCCAATCAGATCCTAGAGAATCTCACTTAAGAGCTGTTAAGAGAATTCTGAGGTATCTGAAAGGTACTACTAATGTTGGTTTAGTCTACAGAAGATCTAAAGAATACAACTTAGTAGGATACTGTGATGCTGATTACGCTGGAGATAGAATTGAAAGAAAGAGTACTTCTGGAAGTTGTCAATTTCTTGGAAGTCATTTAATCTCCTGGTACAGTAAGAAGCAAGCTACCATTGCCCTCTCTACTACAGAAGCATAATATGTTGCTGCTGCTGGATGTAGTACACATATGCTCTGGATGAAGAGTCAGCTAGAAGATTATCAGATATATGACAGTAACATTCCTATCTTTTGTGATAATACTTCTGCTATTTGTTTATCTAAGAATCCAATCTTACATTCCAAAGCTAAACATATTGAGATCAAACATCATTTCATTAGGGACTATGTTCAGAAGGGTGTTCTATCTTTGAACTTTGTTGATACAGACCATCAATGGGCTGATATCTTTACAAAACCCCTTGCTGAAGATAGGTTTAAGTTCATTCTGAAGAATATTAGTATGGATTTATGCCCAGAATGAGAAGATGAGAAGTTCTGACGTATGGATTAGTTCTGAAATGATTTTGTTTTATCTTCTTATAAGAAGTTCTGATGTTGATCAATTAGAAGTTCTGATTCTGTTATTACTAATGTTTCATCATCTAAGTTGATTCAGAATCTCTTTTAAAGCAAAACAGCTGTCACCAGCTTTCCAGATGTTGAACACGTGTTCACTCTTTTTGGACAAGCACGCGTACAGTTGAGGAGACGCCGCCCTAGGTAACTATGCAAATCATTTTAAATATTACGTTATCTCTCCTAACGTCATTTCTCATTAAATGCATTTGATTCTATGTTTTTCTGTAATCATGTTCATTCAAACGCATATTTCATTTCATTTCAAATTTGTCTCTATATAAACTCATCTCCATAAAAATTCATCTCTTTACATCCCCTCTTCATTCATTGTCTCTTTCATTCATCTCTCCTTCTCGTTCTTGCATAAACCCTAGTTTCTAAACCGAATCTCAGAGTATATTCATCCTTTCATCCTCAAGTACTCAACACAAAATGTCTTCTGCACATCTTGTTCAACACAAATATGGATATTATCCCTTGAAGACTTGTTATATTCCACATGAAGAACTGGAAGTTCTATGCGAAACTATGGTGGATTTTGACAATCTGTTGGAACATGATTTCAAAACCAAGGCTGCAATGCTGGTGCAAGGTTGGTAAAACTACTTTGAAAGATTGGTCGGACAAGTTTATCCTCTTTTGGTTATGGATTTCTGGACTCATGCAACAGTTACTCCAACTGCTATCATCTTCTTCGTATTAGGGCATGAAGTTGTTGTGACTGAGAAGATGATAAGGAAGCTGTATGGTCTTGATGACTTAGATGGAATCATAGGTGCTCTTCCTGGTAGAGTTGATTGGGATATGGTTGATAGAGAATTGTCTTCTTCTAGATCTGCACCTCATCAAACTACTTCTTTGAAGCCTTCCTATAGAGTTTGGGCTGAGATTATTCTGGGATCTCTCTATCATAGAAAACGATCTATTGCTGCTACATATGTAAATCAGGATCAGAAGTATGTACTTTTCTGCATTGGAAAAGGTATACAAGTTAATCTCTCAAACATTCTTTTTCAACATTTGAAGACAAATATTGAAGAATCAAGAGATGAAGAACGTAAGAAGAATCCAGATTTCAAGAAGAACACTATTCCTCTTGCCAGAATGATTTCAGATATTCTGATAGAAAGTGACTTGATGGATCTTCTGAGAGCTGTTGGTACGCCCAAGTTCTTAACTGTCATTCAAGGACACATTCTGAATGCTTTTGATTTCAAAGGATGATTCTGATTGAGAAGGTAACTTCTATTCCAAGAATATTTCTAGATATTCTGACTAGAAGAATCCCTGTTGAAAGCTTTTCTCACTTGTTCAAAGAAGAGCTTGACAAGTCTGTTTAGCGCTATTTGAAGTCATGTGTAAAAGCTCAATCTTTTGTTGATCCTGCGTGGATTCGAGGGAGAACTCTTCCATCTCTGGATGAGTTGAGAAAGAAAAAGCAGAAGAAGAAATAAAAGAAGTTGAAAAGAAAGGCCTCGGAAGTAGGACCCAATGCTAAGCCAACTAAGAAGCAGAAGCATCTCTATGATCCTCTCAAAGCACAATCTGATGAATACCGTGATAAGCGCATCAAGAAAGCTTTTCGTGAAGATGTTGCTGCCTGTTCCTCTCAGAAAAAGCCTCCTCCTTCTGAACCCCAAAATTCTTTCACCATTCCAAACAGTTTCCAACCACCTCTTTCTACCCATTTTCTGAACCCTGAACCACTAAATGCCATTCCCCCAACACCTTCTGAAATTTCACCTTCCTCCACTTTCACCACAGATTCTACATCTTCTCTAACTCATTCTTTACCTTCAAGAAAATCCAAACCCTATTGCCTTCTGTACCCTGATTATCGATTCACCTTTAACCCTCCTGAACCCTCTCTTGATGTCTGCTTTGACCTATTCAAGCTCAAATTCAGAACAAGGATGGAAACTTTGAGAGCTGCTCATGACTCCAAGTTGGATCATGCTGCTAATCGAGGCTTATGAAGAATCTTCAAGAAGGATTTTCATTTTGATGCTATGAACATCCAGAAGAGATGTGTTGCTGAGGCATCTGGTTCTTCTGGTTATTTCTTAGAACTTGATGATGGTAAGTACTATCATCCAATCAGAAATTGGAGATCTCTTGAGGAGAAGAAATTTGTCGATGAGCTGGAAGATGAACCTTGCCTTACAATGGTTGTATGGAAGCCTCAATTTCTTATTTTGACTGGAGATTTTCAGTCTTTATTCAACTGGCTAAGGGAGAATCCCTCAGAGAATGCACCAGATATGGTATATCCTGCTGTTGAATACCCATCAGAAGTTGCTGCTCCTACACCTCCAAGGAATCTGGCTGAGATTCTTCAGGCTCTTGAGAATGAAGATTCTGATATCCCTGCACCAGAATATGCTGAAGATGCTTCTATGTCAGAAGCTGATGCTGAGAAGCAAAGTGCTGAGAATCTTCCTGCTGATAAACTTCCTGCTGAGGAAAATCAAGATGATGTTCTCATGATTGATGCTGCTGTTGAGCATGCTTCTCCTCTGAATGCTAGCTGTGAAGCTTCTTCTATTGAACCTTCTCTTCTGGTGAACACCATGGAGGCTCTTCAAAAGAATCAAGATGCTCTAGCTTCTCGTTTGGATAAGCATGAAGATACTCACAATGAGTTCGCTCATTCATGAAGACGCAGTCTGCAAGCACTTATGAGATTCAAAACCTTCTGGCCAAGATAGTCTCTAGGCTAGGCTAGTCGTAGTCTTTTGGTCTTAGTTGTTTCTTATTTCTTGCATCTGTTTCTTGCATCTGCTTCTCTCCTTCTGTATCTTCTGATATTTTGTTGAATCAATGAAATATTATCTTCTCTCATATTGTTTGTTTTTCATCTGAATCTTTTAAATGCTTTTTGATGTTATGACAAAAAGGGGGAGAAAACATGATAATTGATTTGATTTAATATATCAGTTGCTGGGAGTAAGTCTCAACATTCCTAAAAATATTTGCAAGTTCTATGTCTTTGAGATTTTTGCAGGATTGAAGATATTCTGAAAAAGCTCAACATGAGAAGCAAATACATGGGAAAAGTAATTCTATAAAGAAACATGTTCTTGGAACTTGAAGCAAGCTTAGTGCTGTGGAGCTTCAAGATCAGAATTAAAAAGGAAGAATGTTCTGATATTCTCGTGGCAGAATATGCTCTAACACATTCTTATCCCTTATATGTTCCGATACATATTTCTTTTAAGAACTTATCAAAGTGTGCTCTGATATTGTTTACCATTGCTCTGAAACACGTTCTTTCTTAAAAGAATGTTTAGATTCATTCATGCTCTGACTTTTGTCGTCTAGTTTGTTCTGAAACATTTCAAGATGTAAAGATGCTCTGATGATGCTCTAATACATTCAAGAATGTTCTGATACAACCAAGCATGTTATGATTCAAGAAGAAATTCAAAGCTCTAAAGTTGTCCTATGGAAGCAAGAAGCAGAAGCTCTGAATGTTCTCAAGTTCTAGGCAAATGTGAACGTATCGACTGAAATAGAAAATACTCAGGAAGTATTTTATTTATAAATTCTTCCAGTATTTATTTCAGGGGGAGATTGTTAATCTCAGGGGGAGACATATTCACACACTATGTTTATATGCTTACGCTATAACAGTGTAATTGTCTTTAGTCATCTAATATTCTGATTGCAAATTCATATCAATTATATATGTTTTTGTCATCATCAAAAAGGGGGAGATTGTTAGAACAAGAATTGTTCTGATCAATATTCTTAGTTTTGATGATAACAATGTATATGAATTTTGTATAAGACAATGTGGTACTCTAATCCTATGCATTTTCCATTTCAGGAAATATATAAAGAGTATGCACAATTCAGCGCTAGAAGCACTGACTCAGAAGGTTCAGTATGCAACATCAGAACATGCTATCGCAATACATCAGAAGATTGTCAAGCAGAATCAGAACATGGTCTATTGAAGCATTAGAAGAACTTGAGTTCAGAAGCAGAAGCACCGAAGTTCTTATGGTATCACGCTAGAAGCACTTCAAAGTCAGAAGACAAGAAGATGCTCTGCACTAAGCTGTTTGACTCTGATTAATGCAAACATTGTATCTACAAAGATCAGATCAGAAGCAAGTACAAGATGGCAGGCTACGCTGACTAACAAAAGGAACGTTAGAAGCTATTATAGGCAAAGTCAGTTTAAGCAGGAAAAGCAAGGCTTGAGGTAGTTGACAAAAGAGTTAAACATTAAATGCAATGTTGTACGGATCACGCAACGCATTAAATGCTCCCAGCGGTCATCTTCTCAAAATGCCTATAAATAGTGAAGTTCTGATCAAAAGCAAGGTTACCAATTTACGAACAACTCTTTCAATCTCGCTGAAACGCTGCTAAATCAAAAGCTATCAAACTTCATCTTGAACCTCACATTATTGTTGTAATATCTTAGTGAGATTTAAGCCTAGAACTTAAGAGAAATATCACAGTTGTGATTATAGCTTATTAAGAAGCATTGTAATACTCTTGTAAGAATTTGTTTTACATTAATTTGTAAAAGGTTCCTAGAGTGATCAAGGTGTGATCAGAATACTCTAGAAGACTTAAAGGGTATCTAAGTGGAAAACCATTGTAATCAAGGTTGATTAGTGGACTGGAGTAGTTTCATTAATGTCATACCCCAAAATTTTCCCATACCATTTCTATTGTTCAAACTCAGATTGAGGTCTCAATTCAAAGATTGGTCACTCAATTGTTAAGAAAGTCAATAATCGACTGGTCGACCTAAAAGTCAAACTATGGTCAAAATACAGCCAAAACTTTTGATTTTTAGGTCAACACCAATATGTCAATGTTAGATTCATCATTTGATCAAAGGTTGATCACGATCCATCAAGAAAATATCAGAAATCCACAAAAGGACAAGTCGGCTCAAAATTGAAAAATACACAAGTGTCAATTCAAAGAATTTAGAGATTATTCACTAATGGGCCTACCATTTGAAAACTAAATTGGCCCATGATCTTAAAGAAGGCCCTTAAACCCATCATTCTATTCTTATGATATTTATTTTAAATTTATTCATTTAAATATAAATTAAATCATTAAGATAAGAGGAAAAAGGGATTAAATAATATATTTGGTCTAGGCAAGCAAGGAATCATGATAAATTGTGTGAAAATCTTATCAAGACCAAAACAGCAAGATTCTATATGAATCTAAATCAAATCTCAAACATGGCAAATTAAAAGGATTTGATTCAATTGGTATGACCTAATTCAATCTCATATATAGGCATGAGGGTTTTCAGACGAGAGGAGGTTTTGGTTTTGCAGCAAGAAAACTCTGTTGAAACTCAAAAAGCCGTGGAAACAAGAGGCATAAAGGTTGGAGTTCAAGACGAATTCGAAAAATTTGAAACATCAAACAAGATCCCTTGAAGGATTCTGAAGCAGTCCAGGCTATCTACTCATGTCAACACGTCCAGAAGAGCGCTAGAGGACCTTACGGTTTGCTCAATTTTTCTTTAACTCGATTCTGTTCTTTGATGCATTTTAAAAGAACATTGATTGCATATTCGTGATTGTAGTAAGGTTATGAGTAATTCTGGAAATTTAATCGTGTTTCTATGCTCGTATGGCTAATCCACCATGGCTAGGGTTTGGAGCTTCGAATTAGGATCTTTTGATTTAGACAAAATTAGGTGAAGCTAAGGATATGGTGGCGTTCAGGAGGCTAATTCCAACCGATTCGTGGTCTCAAAATCTGTTTATATTATATCATATTCAATCTTGAAATTTGCAGGGCAAGAAGTAGTTGGGGACGACGAAAAACAGTGCAGCGCGCGCTGAGTTTTTTTTTTAGTTTCAAATCCATTTTTTTTAGTAACAAATGAGGCAGATGGTGTAGCTGGCAAGGGCGAACTTTGGAAACGTTCAATACCTGGGTTCGATACCCAGGAAAGATTGTTTTTTTTCCCTTTACGTTTTTAGGCTTTTTGATCACCACATATCCAGTGCGTTCGACCTCACCAAGTCAGCATTCCACTTTCACTTCATCAGCCATTGGATCTACTTTCAGAATGATCCAACGCTTGCAAACCTGATGGCATACCATGGACCTTCATAACATGCCGCACCAGATTCCAGCTAAGTTTTTTATTTTATTTTTATTTATTTTAATTCAGTTTTATTCTTTGATTATTTATTTATATTTGATTTATATATTTCAATTTTCCTTTAATAAAAAAATTATTATTATTCTAAAAAAATTTCTTTTGTTAATAAAAACATTAAAAAATAATAAAAATATTTATTTTTATTACTAATATCTATTTTTGATTTAAATGATTAAAAGGTTAAATTACTTTAATTGTTGATTGCTTAAATTTTAATTAAATTTTTATTAGGGTTAGGTTATTTTAAATCGAAGTTTTATTCACCGATTTAATTAATTAGGATGGAAAACCAGTAATTAATCAAATTGGTTATTCGTTTTGTTAATCATATTTAATTCGTACCCTAATCAAGGTTCACGAAGATTATGCCTGCTCTGAAAAATATCTCTTTGTGCGTGTTTTCAGGGTTAGCAACAAGGTTTCTCCCGATTACGCGCCATGCCTTTCACAAAGCTAAGTCCCGATTCAACTTTCTTTATTATTTATTTTTCCTTTTCTTTTTTTATATTTAATACAATATTATTTCTGCCTTTTAATTTTTTAATCATTTATTTTGCCCTGCTAATTTAAAAGAACTGTCCGTACACTCACTTCCGATTATTTTCCTGTTAATTCTCAGATGTTCAGAGTCAATGCTCGAGGCAACCTCCGACTATCAACCTTATCAATCAAAGCTAAGTTTCTATATTTATTTTCTTTCTTTTTTTCTTTTTTATTTTGATTAGGGTTAACCGTACCTTCCATTGAATTGATAATGCACTCACCCCGTTTTGGTTTCTATTTTCCCACCTTTTCAAGGTTTGCCAACCGCCAAAGCTCAAATAGTCGGTAACCCTAAAACTCTAATCTCTTTTATTTTTATGCTTAATTATTACTTATGTTAAACCCTCTGGTTTCTTTTTCCCTTCCCCATATTCTTATGTATTTGTTCCTGGTTTGTATTGTTTGGCCTTAAAGGCACTTAAGACTGTTTTATATTTTCTGCCATGGTTAGTAATTTAGGGAGTGCGACCTTGAACTGAATTAAAGCCATTTAATTACAAGATAATATATTTCGAATTGAATCACATGATAGTTGCACCCACGCACACTTTTTTGGTAACCTCTTTTGCTGCCTGTTGCCATGTGTTTTTTGCAGAATAGCCATGTCCCTCGAATACGAGGATACCTCATCCATGTTGCCTCGATTAATGCAAAGATCATAAGTCCCTAATGATGCTGCCTTCGATACACTAATATGATCCTATCCCTCGGAAGTTGCCTACGTAAGGCTGAGGTGTCCTCTGGTTGCCTAACGAAGAAGGCTATTCTGATCCTTCCCTTAGACTACCTGCCTCTCTATGGCATGGGACAGTCTTATGGCGAACGATAACTCGATGACCCGTTAACATCCAAACGAAAGGCTTCCTGCCCTCTTATGGCATGTATAGACCCTTTCACCCTGAAAGGCTAAAAGAACTCTTCTACAAACATTAAGGTAATTGCCCCTAATTGCCTTGCTCTAAAAATCTTTTTCTACTCTATTTTCATACACCTTCAATAAGGCTACGCTCATTTACGAGCTAAAGTCCGTATTCTCTTCTTCTACATTTCTTTCAAACGAGCAAAGCAATTAAGAGCCCATGGAAAACCATGGATGCAAAGGGTGCCTTACACCTTCCCTTTGCATAATTACCCCCCGAACTCAATTTTTTATTTAAAAGGTTTTTCCTGTTCTTTTAGCCTTTCTGATGTTTTGGATAAAATAAAAGTCGGTGGCGACTCATGCTTAACCGCGACATTTCGATAAAAAGTCAGTTCACCGTATTACAGAACTGGCGACTTTGCTGGGGACTTTCGATTAAAAAGAGGGGTTACCTTAAAAGTTTAGGATTCACTTAAAATGTTTTCTATTGTTTGCTTTGTTTGCTTTATTTTTTTTGCAGGGCTGTTTTGGTTATTTTGCTATGTGAAAGATCCTAACCCGGATCTGAGTACCTTAGGTAAATGGCATGAGATCAAGGAGACTGCACAACGTATACTGATGTGGTTGATCTGATGGCCATCGTTAGTGTGACACATTGGTTTGTCCTGGTGTTCCATGGGATCCGACTCGATGAAACACTTGGCTGCTGCGTGGTGTCATTAAGCACTAATTTGCCCTTAGAACCCTAGTTGAACTTGACTTTGGCCTATTAGAAAGTAGCGAGATGGCTGGCTTTGGTTCCGACTGAAGTTGGTTGATACTCGAAGCTACACTCATATGGACTGGACTTTCAGGACCTTCTCGGTTGGTGATTTGATTGCCGAATTGAGATAAGCGCCTTCGAGAAAGGTCAATGATATGAGCTCCCTAGAACCCGATCTTTATATAGGACAGGTTGAACCAACTTAACTTCAGTGGGGAGGGTACTTACCTACGAACTTCAAGCAAGCCTCTAAACCTAAGGGCACTTGTGTGACGTCTTTGTGTTTGCTACTAACCTTTGTTTCCTTGCAGGTTTTGTTAAAGGACTTGTTTGCCCTTACTATCTCACGTTGTGCCTAATGAACTGCATTCACATAAAATTCATGACATCATGACATCATAACATTGCATGTTTACTAACCCTTTCAAGGATCTTAGGGATTTAGGGCGCACAATTTCAGGTACTCTTATCAAGGACCGAATTCCTAATCAAGGGGCAAGAGGATTTATTTTCCTCTGGCCACATACCTTCCAATCCAGAGACTCAATACTTATCAAGGAGCAAGAGGATTCATTATTCTCTAGCCATGTACCTTCAAATTCAGAAGCATCCCGAATCGGAGGCGATGACCCACTCGATATGGTGAACTTGATTCTCAAAGAGGGGCACTCATAGACGAAAGTCAGGATTCTTCATACGAAGCGGTGACCAACCATTTTAATGTTGCTAACTAAATTCCTATAGATCCTTGAAAACATTGCATTTGCATCCATAACATCGCATAACAGGTTTATTACAATAGGTTTCTCATCCTCCCTCGCTGTTTATTTCAGCATGATGGATCTTGAACAATCTGTCAAAAATCTCCAAGCTCAGAATGCTGAATTCCAAGCTTTGATCCTTAACTTGGCCAAGGGGCAATAAGAATTGAAGGCATTTCTGATCGAGAAGGAGAAGAATCAACATAAGCATCAAGGTGGTCAAGATAATCAGCGATCCCAGCCTAAGAGGTCCTTTACTCCATTACATACCGTTGTCTCAAGTTCTCCAACAACTGCTCAATCAGAACTTGATAACTCTGTTACCTCCATATTCATTTCCTACCAATCCCACTCCTGGGTATTAGTACCATGCGAGATGTGCTTATCATTCGAATAGTCCTGGTCATGATACAGAGGATTGTTGGCAATTAAAGCACAAGATTCAAGACCTCATTGATGACAGGATCATTGACTTCAACTCACCTAAGGAACCTCACCTGACTAATGCTGTATACAATCGGAAAGGTCGCAATGAACACAACCAATATGTGGGGACAATTCTGATCTCTACACCAGTTCCACAACAAAGACACAAGTCAGATGCACCTAGGCGTCAGTTCACAAAGATCAATATGTCACTGGCTCAAGCATTACAACACATGTTGAAGTCAAAGTTGATCACTTTAAAGGATCCCCCTAAGAATCCTAGTACTTCCGCTCGTAGCTATAATCCTAAAGTGAGATGTGCCTATCACTCTGATAGCCCTGGTCATGATACAAATAGCTGCTGGACATTAAAGAACAAGATTTGAGACATGATCGATGCTGGTGAAATTGAATTCAACCATCAAAAATTCCTGTAGTGATCACTGCTCCTATGCCTAATCACGACAAGATCGATTAAATGTCTAGAAGGATGAACTTTTAGATCATTAGATTTACTTTCATGCGAAATTTCTATTCTGGTTGTTTAAACATTCGAATTATGATAGACATTATCTGTTTTAATAATAATCATCAGTGCATTGCATATGTTTGTCTTGAATAAATTATTTCGCTATCACTCATTTAAACTGCATCTTTACTTTGCATATGTTTTATGATACTTAACTCCTGCTAAAGCTGTATACATTTTAAGGGAGGATGACGAAACTGATACTGCAACCTCATACAGTATGCTTTTGAGCGGACTATGCTGACGATGTACAGGCATTGTTTCAATTCCTAAACAGTGGAGATATAAGGATGTTAATCCCTCGCCAACCCCTTTGAGCCTAAGAAGTAGAAGTTTCTTTCTGGTACTAATTAAAACCCTTGATCATAACCTGGGGCAGGGTAGTTCTCAGTTAATTTGGCTGTGCATTCTATTTTAAGAGAATCATTCGGTACACCTTTCAACAAAGGTTCCAATCACGAGCGTTCGTCCGCACACATCAAAGAAGTGTTGGAGATGTCAATCAAAATCCAATAATGGTTCATAAATCATTAAGCAAGGCAGTCAATATCTTTCTAAAAAAATGAAAAACATATATGCAAAGAAAAGCCTGCTAAGTCAAAAATCAAAAAGAAGACTTAGGCAAAAATCAAGGCATCCCGCTGACTGTAAGCTCAAAATAGACAGTTCAGGCAAAAGTTAGGGATATCAAAAAGACGAAAAAAGAGAAGTCAATAAATTCCTGAACAACACAATGTTGTGACTACCAAAAGGAAGAAGTGACTACCATCTCAAAAGTTCTCTTTGCTTGTGAACCATCATCATTATCAAAGGTGCAAATCCAAAAGTCTCCTGGAAACTGAATGCATGAGTTGAATTAACTGAGCTTAGGATTGAAGATCATCATGAAGAGGGGTGGGTACAATCAAATTTTGAGCCATTATCTTTTGTTTCTTAAACCGTGAACCAAGCCACGTTACAACCCTTGAAAGTCCTAATTGAAGCATGGTTAGTTCGAAAGCATACTGTCACCAAAAAGGCATCCCGACTCCTTAAGGTTTACTACAAATGTTAAGTTGATATCGTGTTTTTTACAAACATCATGTTTTATAAATATCATGATTTTACATCTCCAGTTTTAATGTTTTTCAAAAACTCAAGACAGACGTATGCATTGCATCTCATGAATTCATTATTAAACATATTCTGCTACATAATTTCAAATGTTAGCAACAGAAAGAATTTGCACAGGGTACAACTAATGACTAAAAGTTATCCCGACAAACAAAATTACTCTAAGAAGCCATGTCCCTTACGTATACAAGGGGCATGACACGTTTTGTCCAAACAATCTGGGGCAATCAAGTCAAGATTCGAAGAATCTCTCAAATGCCAAAAAGTCAAAGGCATACATCACAAGTTGGTTTCAAACTATTTCCCGATCAATTTGGGATAATCAGGTCAAATTTCAAAAATCTCTCAGAAGCATCAACAATCAGGGGCATCATACTAAGTACTAGGGGCATGTCGCCCATAGTGCACACCTCATAAATTCCTTGCGAGGCGAATCTTTCCAAAGTCCAGTTAGACATCATGATCAATACTCAGTGGTGTGTCCTAATCAAATCCAGGAACGGTAGTTACTCATCACTGGGGGCAACGTTCAAGACATCCACGCCTTCCTCAAAGCCGATGTCACAAGGTCATATCCCCACAGAGTAATCATTAAGAAGATACCTTCAAATACTCTCGACAAAAGACATGGCTCCCCAACAGAGATTTACATCTTCGACACTATCGGTTCTCCGACATCCTTAATCCCCAGTCAGGGTACATCAAGCTACTGATCATCCCCAAGCAGAGATCATAAATCCCCAGTTGTGCGTCTTCTAAACAAGATCAGTCATTAGAGTCATAATGACCTAAAAGTTTATTGTCTCAGTCAAGATACTCCAGATAGCACAAATCATAGTCATACATCATATACATTTTATACAATGCAAAAATTCATACATAACATACAAGTTTCTCATTTATTTTGAGAGACTCGTCGTATAATATATGCATCATGACATTGCATATTTCTAACTTTGTTTTCAGGTTCCTCCCTGACAAGCATTCCTCTCAGATATAATCGAGCTTGAGATTCATTCTGACAAGCCTTTTTACATTCCAAAACTTCGTCAAATAACTTATCAACTCTAACGAGCAAGCATTCTTTATTAGATATGGTCTAATGTATGACTCGTTCCGGTATTCTCTATCAGATATGGTCCAATGTATGACCCGTTCTGGTATTCTCAGTCAGATATGGTCTAATGTATGACTCGTTCTAGCATTATTCATCAGATATGGTTTAATGTATGACTCGTTCTGGTATTCTCCTTCAGATATGGTTTAATGAATAACTCGTTCTGATATCCTTCCTCAGATATGGTCCAATGTATGACTCGTTCTGACACCCTCCGACATATATGGTATAATGTACGACTCGTTCTGCTATTCCTCTTCAGATATGGTCTAATGTATGGCTCCTTCTAATATTCCTCTTCAGATATGGTCCAATGTATGACTCGTTCTGACGTTCCTCTGCAGATATGGTCTAATGAATGACTCATTCTGACATCCTTCAACAGACAAGGTCTAAATGTACGACTCGTTCTGACATCCCTCAATAGATATGGTCTATTCACTCTGACGTCCTCTATCACATATGATCTAATGTATGACCCGTTTCTCTCATCACGAACAATGCTGACACGATCAATCTCCAACAAATACTTCTCAATACTTCTCAACAAATTGGATTAGTCTAACGCACGACTTATTCTTCAACCTAACACACGGTTTTCCAGACATCTACGGATGCAATTTGGATTAGTCTAACGTACGACTTATCCTTCAACCTAACGCACGGTTTTCCAGACATCTACGGATGCAATTTGGATTAGTCTAACGTACGACTTATCCTTCAACCTAACGCACGGTTTTCCAGACATCTACGGATGCAAATTGGATTAGTCGAACGCACGACTCATTCTTCGACCTAACGCACGGTCTTCCAGACATCTAAGGATGCAAATTGGATTAGTCTAACGCACGACTTATCCTTCAGCCTAACGCACGGTTTTTCCAGACATCTACGAATGCAAATTGGATTTAGTCTAACGCACGAATTTTCCTTCAACTTAACGCACGGCCTTCCAGACGTCTACGGATGCAAATTGGATTCAGTCTAACGCACGACTCATCCTTCAGCCTAACGCACGGCTTTCCAGACATCTACCGATGCAAATTGGATCCGGTCTAACGCACGACTCATCCTCCAGTCTAACGTACGACTCATCCAAGTATATCCTTCAGATACGATCTAACGTACGACGTATTCTGATTCTCAAGTCTATCAAGCTGGATGGCATCTTTAAGCCCATTCCAATCATACATCTTCTCTAAACATCTGGATGGCATCATCAAGCCCATCTCCGCCAAGGGCTAATTTCTTAGTATTCTAGTGTTCAATCCTCTTCCACCTTCAGATTCCGACTGGCATACCAACCACTCTACATCTTCAGGTTTAAGAAAATTGAACAGGGGCAGCTGTCATACCCCAAAATTTGCCCATACCATTTCTATTGTTCAAACTGAGATCGAGGTCTCAATTCGAAGATTGGTCACTCAATTGTTTAGAAAGTCAATAATTGACTGGTCGACCTAAAAGTCAAACGATGGTCAAAATACAGCCAAAACTTTTGATTTTTGGGTCAACACCAATATGTCAATGTTAGATTCATCATTTGATCAAAGGTTGATCATGATCCATCAAGAAAATATCAGAAATCCACAAAAGGACAAGTCGGTTTAAATTTGAAAAATACACAAGTGTCAATTCAAAGAATTTAGAGATTATTCACTAATGGGCCTACCATTTGAAAACTAAATTGGCCCATGATCTTAAAGAAGGCCCTTAAACCCATCATTATATTCTTATGATATTTATTTTAAATTTATTCATTTAAATATAAATTAAATTATTAAGATAAGAGGAAAAAGGCATTAAATAATATATTTGGTCTAGGCAAGCAAGGAATCATGATAAATTGTGTGAAAATCTTATCAAGACCAAAACAACAAGATTCTATATGATTCTAAATCAAATCTCAAACATGGCAAATTAAAAGGATTTGATTCAATTGGTATGACCTAATTCAATCTCATATATAGGCATGAGGGTTTTCAGACGAGAGGAGGTTTTGGTTTTGCAGCAAGAAAACTCTGTTGAAACTCAAAAAGCCGTGGAAACAAGTGGCATAAAGGTTGGAGTTCCAGACGAATTCGAAAAACTTAAAACATCAAACAAGATTCCTTGAAGGATTCTGAAGCAGTCCAGGCTATCTACTCACGTCAACACGTCCAGAAGAGCGCTAGAGGACTTTACGGTTTGCTCAATTTTTCTTTAAATCGATTCTGTTCTTTGATGCATTTCAAAAGAACATTGATTGCATATTCGTGATTGTAGTAAGGTTATGAGTAATTCTGGAAAATTAATCGTGTTTCTATGCTCGTATGGCTAATCCACCATGGCTAGGGTTTGGAGCTTCGAATTAGGATCTTTTGATTTAGACAAAATTAGGTGAAGCTAAGGATATGGTTGCGTTCAGGAGGCTAATTCCAACCGATTCATGGTCTCAAAATCTGTTTATATTGTATCATATTCAATCTTGAAATTTGCAGGGCAAGAAGTAGTAGGGGATGACGAAGAACAGTGCAGCGCGCGCTGAGTTTTTTTTGAGTTTCAAATCCATTTATTTTTTCATTATTAGTTTGTGTGGGTGTTTACTTAACAAATGAGGCAGATGGTGTAGCTGGCAAGGGCGAACTTTGGAAACGTTCAATACCTGGGTTCGATACCTAGGGAAGATTGTTTTTTTTCCCTTTACGTTTTCAGGCTTTTGGATCACCACAGATCCAGTGCGTGCGACCTCGCCAAGCCAGCATTCCACTTTCACTTCATCAGCCATTGGATCTACTTTCAGAATGATCCAACGCTTGCAAACCTGATGGCATACCATGGCCCTTCATAACATGTCGCACCAGATTCCATCTAAGTTTTTTAATTTTATTTTTATTTATTTTAATTCAGTTTTATTCTTTGATTATTTATTTATATTTGATTTATATATTTCAATTTTCCTTTAATAAAAAAATTATTATTATTCAAAAAAAATTTCTTTTGTTAATAAAAAAATTAAAAAATAATAAAAAAATTTATTTTTATTACTAATATCTATTTTTGATTTAAATGATTAAAAGGTTAAATTACTTTAATTGTTGATTGCTTAAATTTTAATTAAATTTTTATTTGGGTTAGGCTATTTTAAATCGAAGTTTTATTCGCCGATTTAATTAATTAGGATGGAAAACTAGTAATTAATCAAATTGGTTATTCGTTTTGTTAATCATATTTAATTCGTACCCTAATCAGGGTTCACGAAGATTATGCCTGCACTGAAAAATATCTCTTTGTGCTTGTTTTCAGGGTTAGCAACAGGGTTTCTCCCGATTACGTGTCATGCCTTTCACAAAGCTAAGTCCCGATTCAACTTTCTTTATTATTTATTTTTCCTTTTCTTTTTTTATATTTAATACAATATTATTTCTGCCTTTTAATTTTTTAATCATTTATTTTGCCCTGCTAATTTAAAAGAACTGTCTATACACTCACTTCCGATTATTTTCCTGTTAATTCTCAGATGTTCAGAGTCAATGCTCGAGGCAACCTCCGACTATCAACCTTATCAATCAAAGCTAAGTTTCTATATTTATTTTCTTTCTTTTTTATTTTGATCAGGGTTAACTGTACCTGCCATTGAATTGATAATGCACTCACCCCTTTTTGGTTTCTATTTTCCCACCTTTTCAAGGATTGCCAACCGCCAAAGCTCAAATAGTCGGTAACCCTAAAACTCTAATCTCTTTTATTTTTCTGCTTAATTATTACTTATGTCAAACCCGCTGGTTTCTTTTTCCCTTCCCCATATTCTTATGTATCTGTTCCTGGTTTGTATTGTTTGGCCTTAAAGGCACTTAAGACTGTTTTATATTTTCTGCCATGGTTAGTAATTTAGGGAGTGCAACCTTGAACTGAATTAGAGCCATTTAATTACAAGATAATATATTTCGAATTGAATCACATGATTGTTGCACCCACGCACACTTTTTTGGTAATCTCTTTTGCTGCCTGTTGCCTTGTGTTTTTTGCAGAATAGCCATGTCCCTCGAATACGAGGATACCTCAGCCATGTTGCCTCGATTAATGCAAAGATCATAAGTCCCTAATGATGCTGCCTTCGATACACTAATATGATCCCATCCCTCGGAAGTTGCCTACGTAAGGCTGAGGTGTCCTCTGGTTGCCTAACGAAGAAGGCTATTATGATCCTTCCCTTAGACTACCTGCCTCTCTATGGCATGGGATACTCTTATGGCGAACGATAACTCGATGACCCATTAACATCCAAACGAAAGGCTTCCTGCCCTCTTATGACATGTATAGACCCTTTCACCTTGAAAGGCTAAAAGAACTCTTCCACAAACATTAAGGTAATTGCTCCTAAGTGCCTTGCTCTAAAAATCTTTTTCTACTCTATTTTCATAAACCTTCAATAAGGCTATGCTCATTTACGAGCTAAAGTCCGTATTCTCTTCTTCTACATTTCTTTCAAACGATCAAAGCAATTAAGAGCCCATGGAAAACCATGGATGCAAAGGGTGCCTTACACCTTCCCTTTGCATTACCCCCCGAACTCAGTTTTTTATTTAAAAGGTTTTTCCTGTTCTTTTAGCCTTTCTGATGTTTTGGATAAAATAAAAGTCGGTGGCAACTCATGCTTAACCGCGACATTTCGATAAAAAGTCAGTTCACCGTATTACAGTTAACAACGAACCAGGATAAAAATTATTGTGCAATTGTTTTTATCTTAAGAGTTTTTAAAGTCACACTTTTTCAAACCCCCCTTTCTAAGTGTTTTTCTATCCTTCAGTTCTAACTACAATGGACAGAGACGAGCTACCACACCCAATGAATTCAGATGCGGTCAAGAAGTATTACGCCTAGCAAAGGCCGGATCATAGGCCATGAGTCGAAGACAAGTCACAAAGGATAAGGAGTCGTGCAACCATCTAGTTCTAAGGTCAAAGGATTACTGGGGCCCTCGATAGCAAAGGAGCAACGACAGTATTAATGTCATTTCTATTTGTCATTTCCTTTTCCGCACTTTTGCACATTCGCCGATTTAAGGCAATATCAATCAAAGCTTTCTTTTTCTTTCACACTACGCTTTCTCGTCATTTCAATACCATGTGCAAAGGATAAATTATTTTCATAAACTTTAGCATTGGACTCAAAATGAGAAACTTACAAATTTTCGATACAAAAACAATGGGAACGAAACCATGACATCTCCGGCAGGCAATATACGCCTCACACTGCAATCATTCTGATCCACCATGATCTCTCTTACCAGGGATGTTACCAGTAGATCATCCCAAAACAATCCGAACTAGGATTTGCAAACAGCTTGAAAGGGTTAAACAAATTCAATGGGTGACAAAGAGATAAAACATTGAAGTCATCACACATACATACACATTTGCACACAAACATTCATACACGCAACATTCGCACGCAAACATTCATACGTATATATTATACAAACAATAAGATCATAAGCATACGCATGATGCATACGCATTTGCAAAGCAATCTTCTATGCAGGTAAACTTGTCCGTACCGGGGAAAGTGTATCCCATTGGTCCAGGTGAGCTTGCTAGGGCTATGGCAAGTGACCCTTTTGGGATTAGTCAAAACTACGATAGTAAGTAGGTATGGATAACTGCGACGACTTACTAGAACTATAGTAAGTGGTTCATACCATCTACGATAAGCTTACTCCAACTACAATAGCAAGTAGGTATGGTTAACTGCGACGACTTACTAGAGCTATAGTAAGTGGGCCACACCATCTACGATAAACTTGCTGAAACTACGATAGTAAGCAGGTATGGCTAACTGCGAGGACTTACTAGAACTATAGTAAGTGGGTCATACCATCTACGATAAGCTTACTCCAACCACGATAGTAGGTAGCTATGGCTAACTGCGACGACTTACTAGAACTATAGTAAGTGGGTCATACCATCTACGATAAACTTACTCAAACTACGATAGCAAGTAGGTATGGCGAACTGCGACGACTTACTAGAGCTATAGTAAGTGGGCCACACCATCTACAATAAACTTGCTGAAACTACGATAGTAAGTAGAGACGGCCAACCGCGACGACTTACTAGAGCTATAGTAAGTGGCCCCTACCATCTACGATAAGCTTACTCAAACTACGATAGGGAGTGGGTATACCAACCGCGACGACTTACTATGACTATAGTAAGTGGGTTACCTACAAACTGCAAACCCTTGCTAGCACCATAGCAAGGTAACTACTTTCTACGCAGCAAACTACGAGTCCTCGCTATGTAAGTCTCAGGCGTTAGCAAGGCAATTCCTTTTTCACTATCGGGTATAAGTAAAATTCAAGGGGTCTTCCATTATTTAATAAATCTTCGATCCATAGGACGTGAGGACTGCATATCCTCACGCCATTCAATCCAAGGTAATTAAATAGGGGCAGTTGTCATACCCCAAAATTTTCCTTCCACATTTCATTCACAATGATTCAAAGCTCAAAAGTTTCATCAAAGCAATCTCCTAAGCAAGGATCTCCTAAAACTAGGATTTGGTACCTTCCTGAGGAAATTGACAAAAAAGGGTCTCCAATGAAGTTCCCCATGGTTCATTATGTTTCAAGACACCTCCATGTCAAAAGTCAAAGTCCAATTCCAAAGTTTGCTCATTCAATGACTCAGATGATCCACAGTCGACTAGGTTGACCTAAGAGTCAATCATGGTCAAAATACAGTCAAAGCTCATGACTTTTGGTCAACATCAAGTATTGGAGATTATATCCATCATTTGATCAAGGGTTGATCATGATTCATCAATAAAAACTCAGAAATGAACAAATTCAAAAGGTTCAAATTAGGGTTTTTTATAAGAGAAACTCAACTCAACTTTAACTGGCCATAACTTTCACAAGGAACATCAGAAATTCCTCACTCAAAGCCTATTTGGAAGGAAATGGGATTCTCTACAACTGTGTCTCTCACAAGCCAAGGCCATAAATGCTTCATTTGGAAGATATAGTATAAAAGATTATAAGTCCTTTTCAAAAGTCAACCAAAGACAGTTTTTTGTCAAAGGGCATATGATCAAGATAAAATCCCCAAATGAAAAATATGTTCCAAAGTGGCTTATAGAGGACACCTTGAGGTTTCCAAAAAGTCCTAGAACTCCTTCATATCTTGAAAATTGAGAGAGATATGCCTTGTCAAAGTTGGCAATTTTGGAGGAAAAATGTGAAATAAAAGAGGTTCAAATTGGAATTTTTTGCAAATGGGCCTGACCTTTTATGACTTAATCTTGGTCCACAAGCTACCTAAGTTATCGAAACCATTAGCCACGAATTATAGCCTTTTATTTGATTTTATATAATTTTATTTCATTTAAAAAAGTGATTTAAAGTGATATAATTGAAAAGAAAATCAAAGATTTGGTTTAGGAAATCACATGGACCAATTCCAATCAATATTTATGACAAATTGGCAATATAATTTCGTGACATATTGATTGAGAAAGAGATTGGACAAATTTAGAAGGTTTTGATAAAAGTTCCAAATCAAATTTTCCAAACTTTGCAAGATTGGATTTCAAGGGCTTGTGGACTGTTTCATTGACCTAATTTGGTCCCTTATAAATACATAACACAGGGAAAACGAATAGGGGTTGAAAATTCTGGGCAGCGCAAAGCATTCAAGAACACAAAATCCTTCAAGAAACTCGATTTCGGTTTCAAGGATTGGAAGAGTTTCAAAGAGGTTTAAGCATTGCTACACGTTCCTTGGAGCACTCTGAATCTATCTGGATCATCACATGACTTCAGCACCACCAGAACAATCTCCAATTAACCGAGGTATGTAATTTTGAAACTTGGATCGATTGGACTGTTTCAAGCATCCTCATAGGTTTTTAATTATATATTCTGATTGTTCTTGATATTGTGAACATTTGTGGATCATTAATTGAATTTCTGAGCATGTTTGGTACCGATCACCATTGTTAGTCGAATTAGGGTTCTTAGGTTTGAATTGGGGCTTTTTGATAGGGGTAAAATTAGAGGGATCCAAGGGCATATTCAGGTTCGTGAGATTTAGACGAAGAGAGTGGAGGGGTCGCGAATTATTTATGTGTATGTATATGCTATTCGCTATTATCCAGGTGTGTTTTCTACGAAGAGAATCCCTAGCAGATTCGTAGCTAAATCTGCAGAATCTTACAGGTTTGTTTGGGGAAGACGATGAGGTGTCCTCATCTGATTCGCCTGTTTGAATTTCGCGCGCTTTATTTTTATTGTTTTCCTTGTTTTATATATTATGTGTTTGATGCATGTCTTAAACGTGTGCTTCGTTTGGTTGGAGTGGTAGTGAAACGTTTATGTGAATCTGGGGGTGTGGGTTCGATCCCTCACTCCCACATATATTTTTCTGAAATCTCAACCTCTGATCCCATGCGCACACTGTCACACCCCAAATTTGTCCTACCCTTAATTTCTAACTGGCTTAGACTTCGCATCCATGTACATACCTTCCATTAGGACATTAACATAATTCATGCATTCATTAATCAATAATCTGACAAGGGATCAAAGATTCTGAAGGACTAGGGTTCTCTAGGGTTTTGAGGTTATCCTCTTCATCCAGAGTGATCAAGCCACAATGACATCTTCATCAAGATTTTTCAAGAGCACCAAATGCATATGATCTCCTCAAGGATTCAAAGATCAAGGGTTCAATTAGATTCCATTCAACATTCGAGGGATTTCAACTGATTCGTTTGTGATATAAGTCTCTACCTTTAGTCAAGCAAGAATCGGAGGTTGTTTGTAAATACTAGAGCATCGTACCAAGTTGGAAGGTTATTGGTCTTAACTTTGACTTTTTGGTCAAAGTCAACCATGGGAGGTTGACTTTTGACCAAAGTCCACCTCAAGCCTGTTCTCATTTACATCTCATGGATGTTATTGATTCATTTGGGTATGGCAAGATTGAATGTGAGATGAAAGGATTTGAACTTCCAATTGACGCAAGGTAGAGAAAAAAGGAATAAAAGAGAATTTCTTTACAATATTCATTCACTATTCCATGGCAATGAAATCCATTCCCTCATGAGATCCATTTGTTACAGTACGTTACCTCAAAGGAAATTACATAAAAAAAATAGCATATAAGTGTCCAAGCAAGCTTCATCGAGCTACACACATAAATACATAACTTCATCCAAAATTCATTTAAGTTCATCACAAGTATCCTTTCAAAATCAATACCCATTACAAAAATATATACTACAAAATGAAATTACAAAAAAAATCAGCTGTTGACCATGGATCAAGTTGACTGGATTTTGAACTCTCGAAACCTGCCCCTGCAACCCCACTTCTATGTTGCCTTTTCCCTTTTACGTCCTCCTCACACCACCACTTGCTACATATGCCGTATCGTTAAAATCACCATATGCAATTCCTACATGAGCTTAAACATACACATTAATACAATTCAGCAGCTTGCAACCAAACAAATTCAGAAACAGCCCCTGCACAATTAATCAAACTCCAAACCTGCAACATTCATATCAATTCAGCATTCATCATTCAGAAAAATCCTAAATCTCAAGTGTACACATCACCTATTAACTAACAACCTAACTGCTTCCTAACCACTTTGTAACCAGTAACCACCAAAACAATTGGTAACTAACTTTTTTAACCATCATAAATCCCTAGCAGTTCCCTCTGATTCTTAACAGAAAACCTATTAACAATCTCTAACCGACTAACATTCAGTTCATAACTAACTATTCCTAACAGCATAACAGAATTCCCTAGCAAGCCTAACCGATTCCTAACTACCTATCAGTCACCTGTAACAAATTCATAACAGAAAGAACTGAGAATGAGAAGAAGGAACTCACCTCTATAAATCAGAACTCCCTCCAATTCAGAAGCTCTTCAACCATAATTCACTCTCTTTCTCTCCGCAACCTTCACTTCACACCATTGATCCACCTTCCACTCTTCATTCTTCACTCCACAATCCACCACCTTCATTCTCCATTCTCTCCCACTTCTTCACCACTTCAGCATTCATCTTCACTCACCATCATATACTTCAACCTTCATCTTCTCTCCATCATTCATCCATCTCTCTCATTCTGACTTCATCACAAACCTTCAAACTCTCCACGCAAAGCTCAGAGAATCAAGAACAATAACAATATCGCAACGTGAAAATTTGAAAATCAAAAGAATAGAGGAAAGAGGAAATTCGGAAGCGCAAAGAGGAGAACGCAAAAGAAGAAGCATCATGAAGCTTTAGAGAACCGAAGTATTACCTGAAGATTCTCTGAATTTCTCTCCATTTTCGTTGCCGTTGAAGCACCGTCAGACTCCGACCGAAAATCAATCTTCATCTTCCTCAGAGCACAATCATCACCTTCAATTCACCAACAATCTTCAAGAACTCACCATAATCAGAACTGGAATTCTCTCTTTGAAGCTTCATTCTTAAACTCTGAACATCATCTTCATCAACAGGTGAATCGCAACAACACGAGAAAGAAGTTGAACTAGCCAAAGCCGGATTCAAGGAATTACTTGGAAGTTGATATTTCTGGTTTTCTACTCTGATCGGAGCACGAAACTGCGACGAGATTTGGACGGCGGCGGAAGTATCATTGAAAGGACTCCGTCGCGGATGTTTATTGATCGATTGAAGCCGAGAGAAATCCGAGAGAGGCAAGGGTGGAGCGAGAGTGAGGGTTACACGGATGGAGGGAGGTGCTGAGTGAGCCGAAAGAGAGGAGATACGTGCGAGGAAGGGTTTGCGGTGGCCGGACTTTGATCGGAAAGAGAATCTCGCTCACCGCGCCGCTGAACTCGTTGAGAGAGGATGAAAGGCGTTTGAAGAAGCTGATGCGTCACAGAGTAACCCTAAAATCCCTTTCTAATTTCTTCTTTCTGTTTTATTTTTATTTTCTTTTAATTGTTTATTTTTTATTATTGGTAATTGATTGAAGGGTTAAATAAGTTTTTGGTCCCTGTAAATATCTCAAATTTCGTTTTTAGTCCCTATAAAAAAAATGTCGACATTTAGTCCCTATAAAATTACTTTTTCATTCACTTTTGGTCCCTGTAGAGGGACTAAAAGTGAATGAAAAAGTAATTTTATAGGGACTAAATGTCGACATTTTTTTTATAGGGACTAAAAACGAAATTTGAGATATTTACAGGGACCAAAAACTTATTTAACCCTTGATTGAAACCTGGATCAAAACAATCTATGGGGCCATACGATTTCCAGCACCCCCTATAGGCCCATGGCACCACTCTCTTTTTGGTGCTAATAAAAAAATCTGAAAACAAACTCTTGGGCCACGTTGTTGAACGCACCCCAACTATGGCCCATCATACCATCGTTTTTGGCATAGAAGAAAATTGTAACAAAAAACTCCCATGGGCCTTTACTTTGATTGGGCCTGCGTTTTACTCAGCATACATCTGAATTTCGTTCACACCCCCCTGACTCACATTTAATTGATAGTTTTTTAGATTTTTTACTTAGTTCTTTTTACTATACTTTTTAGATGATAAAAACATGTAAAATCATAATTTTCTCATTATATTTTTAGGTAATAACAATAGTTAGAATCATAATTTTTGTTAGACTTTTAGGTAATCGTTGACATAAAAAAAAAGGCTCATAAAAATAGTAGATTTTTGTAGGTTAATTTTGACATTTATCAATTGAAAACTCACAAAAAATAGTAGTTTTTTAGTTTGATTTTGCACTAATACTTGAATCATTTTCTTTATGTTTTGTACCATTTTCATGCTACTTTTTTTGTATAATTGTTGTGTGATTTTGTTATTTGTTTTGGCCATATTTTTGGCCTACTTTGTTAATACCATTTTAATGCTCCTTTTAGAATTTAGTTACTACGTTAACTTTAGACTTAGATTAGAATAACTCTAGGCTTAGAAATTAGGCTAGTCCCCCTCTTTTCATTCTTTTTCTTTTACAACATAAAACATGTAACAAATATTCAAATAAAAACCCCTTTAAAAAATACAAAGAAAATGCTTAAAAAACATTAATAAAAAAGTGAAAATCATTAAAAAGGGAATGGAAGCTTGAATCTCCCTTGCTTTAGGGAATCATTCGAGTGCTTGGATCTCCCTTGCTTTAGGGAACCATTCGGGCGTAAGTTCCCAAATTCTAAAAGACACAAACTAAAGAGTAACTCGAGTTTCCCTTGCCTTAGGGATTTCCTCGAAACACTCAAACTCTCTCTCTTCTCTCCTTTCTTAAGGGCATTGTTATTTCCGCTCGAATGCATCATAGGCGATCCCTTATGCAAGAGCGCGAACGTTAACTCCGCCCAACTAAAAAACACAAAAACAAACAGAAAATCTTGAGCCGAGCTACGGTAACTCTGATTCCTGAAAAAGATACGTAGGCCGCGGGGTAGGGCCCGTGCGAGTACAATTCTTTCTTTTCCCTACATTTTGCATTCATTCGCATTTAGATTTTAGACATAGATACACACCCTTTAGATAGAAACAAACATAGGTGGATACCATCGAGTACGATGGGTGCGAGGGGTGCTAATACCTTCCCCTCGCGTAACCGACTCCCGTACCTAGATTCTCTGGTTGCAAGACCCTATTCCTTCCTTTGTTAGGTTTTCTGATATTCCTTTCCCTTATGGGATAAATATATTAGTGGGGACTCTATTCCTTTTTTCGCGAGCGTGCGACAGCTGGCGACTCTGCTGGGGATGTGGATAGACCTGTGCTGGTCCATTCTTAGCGAGTCGATCCTAGCCTTTGTTTGTTTCTTTTATTGGGTGTTTCTTTGTTCTGTTTATATGTTTACATCTTGTATATATGCTTGCATATCATGTCTACTTTCCGCATGCATCTGGACTATATTATGGGTCCCCGTGGGAGCCACATATTTTTCTGCTTTGTTTTGCAGGTGGAGGGTTTGTGTGAGGTAAAAGGCCCACTACCCAGGCCAGTGACACCTAGGATTAGCGTGGATGCTCATGTTGACTCCCGTAGCGCTTGCTATGATCGAGTTTGACATGGGGTACCAGAACTGGGTGAGGTTCTTTCATGGAACATTGTGTCTGGCACGCTTGTTGCCTCAAACACTTTGTACCCCATGAGAACTGTAGACCCTGGTGACCATTAGGGACCACTTGTCCGTGTCTAGACTACATACCCGTGAGATTGGGGTGGGACAGGAAACCTTGGCTCCTACATACCATTGGCTCATCATATTTGAGGTCGGACCTTTATTTGGTCTGTTCTCATGGTGCTTGATATTCTGGTATCCAAAAAAGGCGTCGAACCTTTGATCTTGTGATATTTGGCCTGTATAGAGGTTTCACATCAGTTATTCAGAGGATTGTGCGGTGGTTACTAAGATTATATGGACCTTGATCCCATGCTTTTGCATCGCATAACATCATTGCTTTATCCACTTCATTTGTAGGGGATCCTAAAGTCTATTTCAAAAAAAAAAGGAGAAATAGAAAAAGAGAAAAGATATTCTATACAAAAATGCTTTGATTTCAAAAAAAAAAAAGAACAAAACAAAAAGGGTGTGAAAGGACTTTAGGATCCCTTGGAAATGAAACATTGCATTCATATCATCACGCATTCCATGGTTCCGTATCAGAAGCTAATTGGGGTCCATTTCAATTCAGATTTCTGCTTCATCAACGAAACTGACTTCCCTACATCTGTATCATACAAGGATTAATCAGAGGATAATCATGGACCGTCTTGAACAAAATCAGGCTGCACTTCGTAAGGACATGGATGCTATGGGTGGGAGGATGACCCAACTCTTGGAGACTCTCAATGCTATTATTCATGGGCAAGAAGAGCTCAGACAAAGTGTTGTTAAGTTGACTAATGGTACTCCGACCACTGTTGCTAATGGGGGATCGAAACCTGTGCCCGTGGAAGTTCCTAATAAGGAGGATTCACATCATGAGAACGATTCTGAATTGGATGCTTTCAAATTCCCGATCGAGGAAAATGAGAGAAAATTCCATCTCCTGGAAGAAAGATTGAATGCTTTAGAAGGACGAAGCTCCTCCGGTTTAAATGCTATTGATTTGTGCCTAGTGCCTGATATCAAGATTCCCGCTAAATTCAAAGTCCCTAATTTTGAGAAATACAAGGGTGCAACTTGTCCGATGAGTCACATCAAGGCATTTTGCAACAAGATGGCTCCGTATGCAGAACATGATAAGCTTCTAATGCACTTCTTTCAGGATAGCCTAAGTGGGGCATCCCTTGAATGGTATACACGGCTCGAACGAACCCATATCCGCACATGGGGTGAATTAGCAGAGGCTTTTCTCAAGCATTACAAGTACAACAGTGACATGGCTCCTACTAGACTACAACTCCAAAGTTTAACTCAGAAGGTTGACGAGTCTTGTAAAGAGTATGCACAAAGATGGAGAGAATTAGCTGCTAGGGTCCAACCTCCCCTATTGGAACGAGAGCTTGTAGACATGTTCATGAATACTTTGAAAGATCCTTATCTTAACATGATGGTTGGATGTGCTTCCTCCGAATTCTCAAATTTGGTTATCGTAGGAGAACGAATTGAAAACGCCGTAAGGGTTGGTAAGATTCAGGATATTGCTAATGTTTCCGAATTCACAGAAGAAGAGAAAAGTGAAACAAATGCAGTTTCTGAGATTGAAGAAGAGGAAGTCCCTGTTTATCCTCAGGTTCAGGTTCCTAATTATCAGATGGTCCTAGTTTCTCCTAGACAGTATATTCCACAAGCCTTTGCCCCCACTATCAATCAACAACCCCAGATGGTCCAACAATAACCGATTCAGTATTTGCCACAAAAGCAATATGTTCAACATCAACAAGGTCATCTGAATCAGTTCCCACCTAGAAGTAATTTGGGATGAAGAAATGCTCCCTTGGACCAGATTCCTATGACATACAGCAAACTTCTGCCATATCTAGTTCAAAGCTTGTTGGTGACTCCCAAATCTCTGAAGCCTCCACCACAGCCGTTTCCACCTGGGTATAACCCTAATGTGCAATGTGGGTATCACGCTGGATCAGCAGGACACTCAACTGAGGACTGCAACGCTTTCAAAGCCGAAGTACAACAATTGATTGACGAGAGGCATATAACCCTCCAAGGAGGAAACATGTGGGTGAATGGAATTCCTTTGCCTGATTGAAAGCTCAGATTTCAGAAAGTCTCCAAAATCAACAAATTCCCTGTTTAAACTCATTATTATGATAATAATAAAAGCACATCTCCTTCTCAAGGTTCTTGTGCTCAGTTGTATCCATGAGGATTGGTGTTTCAGTTGGTGTTTTGGTCTTTTCTCACAACAGATAGCTTTCTAAGTTTGATGGCCATGCAAGGTTCCTCCTTGTTTGATGGTGAATACTTCTCCGACATCTATGCTTGGGGCTCCCGATTGAGGGATAAGCAAGACGTCATCTTATCTTGAGCATTGCATCACTCGCATTGCTCGAATCCCTAAAGTAACACAAAAATTTACAACTCGTGGGTGACTTCGTTGGAATCTTCTTTTGAAGTAATCTAAAGAGTTTAGAAGGAACTGCAAAAAGTATTCAAGATCAACAAGTCCAGACGGAGTCAAGCCTCCTCAACTATGGCAATCATCAATTCATTTCTGCATTTTCATTTGTAATTTTCCTTGTTTTGTTAAATGTTTCTTCCATGTAAAACTTGTTTGTTTTAATAAAAATAAAAATGCATTGCATATGCTAGTTTCGAATCAATCCGTTCGTGTTCACTCATATCTTTATGTCTATCGATATCAAACTCTTGACTAAAGCAAAAAAACATCAAAAGGAGAATGATGAAAAAAATAATAAAAACGCAAAATCTCTAATTGTGTGCTTTTGAATAAAACCCTGCTGAGGATGTACAGGCATTGTTTCAAACCCCCAAACACTGGAGATATAAGGGAGATAGACCCTCGTTAACCCCTTTGAGCCTTGAAGTAGGAGTTTCTTTTCTATACAAAAAAAAACCCTCACATTTAACCCAGGGGCAGGGTAGCGTTCAATTAACCTGATCGAGCAATCAAAATTCTTCAGGAGTGTGCA
The DNA here is from genome assembly GCF_029867415.1 of Vicia villosa. NCBI lineage: Eukaryota > Viridiplantae > Streptophyta > Magnoliopsida > Fabales > Fabaceae > Vicia > Vicia villosa. The sequence continues at coordinate 41,115,429 of NC_081185.1, forward strand.
TCCAAGGATACAACAATGGTTGTCTTTAAAAAAGATTGAGGAAAGTCAATACCACAATGGTAATCCCCCATCAATCAAAGAATGAGGCAGTCACAATCACTTCCCACAAATCAAAGATTCAGGATCACACGACTTATCGAAAAAGTGAATAAAGAAAAAGAGCCCGCTAAGTCAACAACTTGAAAACAGGTGACTTAGGCAAAAATTAGGGCATCCCGCTGGACTCCAAAATAAAATTCAAAAGAATTTGTCCAGGCAAAAGTTAGGGAAACAAAAAAGAAAAGCAAAAGCGAAAAACAAGGATTATAAAAAAAAGATCCTCATCGAAAGAACAAAGTCGTGTGATCAGACACCAAAATCGAAGGGTAAAGTGACCGCCATGTCTAGAAGACCTCATCAATCCCTCAATCATTTCAAATTCCTTTTGAAGGATGAACGCTCGTATCAGGTTAAGTTGAACTTGGGACTGAAGAACATCACGAAGAATGGGTGGGTTAGGTTAGACTTTGAGCCTTAAATCCTTTCTTTCTAAAACCGTGAACCAGACCACGTTACAACCCTTAAAAGACCTAATTGAAGCAGGGTTTATTTCAAAAGCATACTACACCAAGTTGCGTAAAACTGACTCCCAGATGTTTGCTTACCATTTATGTTGATATCGATATGACAAATAATTCAAACACTAAATGTCACAACACTGTTTCAATAAACTTTGATTTCGAAGCTAGCATAAACATTGAATTAGGATTATCATCTTCAAAACAAATATCTTTTACTTGTGAATAAACACTTGACATCAAGGAAGATCAAACAATGAACAACTGCAGAAATAGTTGATCGATTCCGTGAGCCATTCACCTCAAAGGCCGATTACTCTAAGGGGAAAGTTGCATGAAAACTCTGTCAACTGAGGCATCCATTCACTATTGGTCAATCTGGGGCAATCAAGTCGAGGAATCTCTCTTAGGTTCCACCAAGGATCCTTTAGGGCAAATTCCTTCGTAGTTCACGAAGCTTGGGGGCACGATCTTCTGAGTTGTATTGTCTCTCCCCGATCATAGGAGTTTATTTCTCCTAGAACTTTGGCCTCTCCCCAAGCACATGAGTTTATTTCTCATGGGAGTTGTTCCACTTCCTCAACCTGATCACCTTATCTTAATTTGTCATCCTCAACATGGTGAATCAAGGGAATCGCCTCAAGCTCACCATCCCCAAGCAATACAAGACGTAGGGAAAATCAGACGAAGTCACTTCTTCCACAACAAAGCTGCACTTCAACCCTCAGCACAGATACCAATGATCTTTGGTACTGCTGGGTTTCCAACACCGATCCATATTATTAGCTCAAGACAACGAGCAACGGACCCCAATGATCCTTCTCCTCTATCACTAATGCCTTTATTTGGCACTTTGCATATAGTTTTCATTGCATATAACATTGCATCCTCAAAAGCGTAGCATATCCATCAAAATGGTGCATTACGCCATAAAAAAATTCAAACATGCATCAATGCATAAGCCAGTTCACATGTGCCCAGAAGACACGAAGTAATATATCCCCGGAAGAAGTCTCGTTTTCTCTCTCCGATGTGGATCGGATACAATGTCCTTCTTCGTCAGAATCGTTGTTTCCGAGGTTATTTCCCGTATGCTGCGTGCAGATTAGAGTGTGAATGAGGGTGGCCATTCAACCCATCTCATTTTTCAACTGTTTGAATAACCATACTTGGTGTGTGGCAATTCGAACGATTGCCGTTCTTGAAGATTTACACCCTGCCTTTTGGCCTGAGGGATTAATGTAATTCTTATGCTTCGCAAGCATCAATATCTCCGTGATTCTTCAGTGTTTACTGATGTCTTTTGGCCAAGTCTAGTCGTCACTAGTCTCCTTGGTCATTTTCCCTCATGTGGACGACCTTTTTGGATCCAACCCACATGTTGGGAATCCTTCGCCTTCCGACCTTCAAATCATTTCAAAACCCAGTTCCCGTCCTGGTAATCATATTTCCAAATCCAGTTCACGTCCTTATAACCACTTCAAAACCCAGTTCCCGTCCTGGTAATCATCTTTCCAAATCCAGTTCCCGTCCTGGTAATCATCTTCAAATCTAGTTCCCGTCCTGGTAATCATTCTTTAAAGTCCAGTTCTCGTCCTGGAAATCATTCTTCAAAGCCCAATTCCCGCCTTGGCAAACCTTTTTTTCAAAGCCCAATTCCCGCCTTGGCAAACCTTTTTTCAAAGCCCAATTCTCGCCTTGGCAAACTTTTTCAAAGCCCAATTCCCGCCTTGGCAAACCTTTTTCAAAGTCCAGTCCCCGCCCTGGAAAATCCTTTCCATCATTTTCAATCCTCGCCTGATGGTGAAGTCAGTTCCCGCCTGACAACCACCGTTCGTCCATAATTTCTTACCGTAAAACCAATTTCCAATCCCCAGCAAGTCAAAATTCTCTTTCCCCAGCAGATATCAAAACAAAAATGGAAAATGGGGATAACACTTACACCATCTTCTCTTCAGGACAAATTTCGGGTCTTGATATTTAATCTTCTTCTACCTTGAACGTTCGAAAGGCTAGCGCCAATCTCACCTTCAGGTTTAAGACGATTAAATAGGGGCAGCTGTCACACCCCAAATTTGTCCTACCCTTAATTTCTAACTGGCTTAGACTTCGCATCCATGTACTACCTTCCATTAGGACATTAACATAGTTCATGCATTCATTAATCAATAATCTGACAAGGGATCAAAGATTCTGAAGAACTAGGGTTCTCTAGGGTTTTGAGGTTCTCCTCTTCATCCAGAGTGATCAAGCCACAATGACATCTTCATCAAGATTTTTCAAGATCACCAAATGCATATGATCTCCTCAAGGATTCAAAGATCAAGGGTTCAATTAGATTCCATTCAACATTCGAGGGATTTCAACTGATTCGTTTGTGATATAAGTCTCTACCTTTAGTCAAGCAAGAATCGGAGGTTGCATGTAAATACTAGAGCATCGTACCAAGTTGGAAGGTTATTGGTCTTAACTTTGACTTTTTGGTCAAAGTCAACCATGGGAGGTTGACTTTTGACCAAAGTCCACCTCAAGCCTGTTCTCATTTATATCTCATGGATGTTATTGATTCATTTGGGTATGGCAAGATTGAATGTGAGATGAAAGGATTTGAACTTCCAATTGACGCAAGTTAGAGAAAAAAGGAATAAAAGAGAATTTGTTTACAATATTCATTCACTATTCCATGGCAATGAAATCCATTCCCTCATGAGATCCATTTGTTACAGTACGTTACCTCAAAGGAAATTACACAAAAAAAATAGCATATAAGTGTCCAAGCAAGCTTCATCGAGCTACACACATAAATACATAACTTCATCCAAAATTCATTTAAGTTCATCACAAGTATCCTTTCAAAATCAATACCCATTACAAAAATATATACTACAAAATGAAATTACAAAAAAAATCAGCTGTTGACCATGGATCAAGTTGACTGGATTTTGAACTCTCGAAACCTGCCCCTGCAACCCCACTTCTATGTTGCCTTTTCCCTTTTACGTCCTCCTCACACCACCACTTGCTACATATACCGTACCATTAAAATCACCATATGCAATTCCTACATGAGCTTAAACATACACATTAATACAATTCAGCAGCTTGCAACCAAACAAATTCAGAAACAGCCCCTGCACAATTAATCAAACTCCAAACCTGCAACATTCATATCAATTCAGCATTCATCATTCAGAAAAATCCTAAATCTCAAGTGTACACATCACCTATTAACTAACAACCTAACTGCTTCCTAACCACTTTGTAACTAGTAACCACCAAAACAATTGGTAACTAACTTTTTTAACCATCATAAATCCCTAGCAGTTCCCTCTGATTCTTAACAGAAAACCTATTAACAATCTCTAACCGACTAACATTCAATTCATAACTAACTATTCCTAAGAGCATAACAGAATTCCCTAGCAAGCCTAACCGATTCCTAACTACCTATCAGTCACCTTTAACAAATTCATAACAGAAAGAACTGAGAATCAGAAGAAGGAACTCACCTCTATAAATCAGAACTCCCTCCAATTCAGAAGCTCTTCAACCATCATTCACTCTCTTTCTCTCCGCAACCTTCACTTCACACCATTGATCCACATTGCACTCTTCATTCTTCATTCCACAACTCACCATCATATACTTCAACCTTCATCTTCTCTCCATCATTCATCCATCTCTCTCATTCTAACTTCATCACAAATCTTCAAACTCTCCACGCAAAGCTCAGAGAATTAAGAACAATAACAATATCGCAACGTGAAAATTTGAAAATCAAAAGAATAGAGGAAAGAGGAAATTCGGAAGCGCAAAGAGGAGAACGCAAAAGAAGAAGCATCATGAAGCTTTAGAGAACCGAAGTATTACCTGAAGATTCTCTGAATTTCTCTCCATTTTCGTTGCCGTTGAAGCACCGTCAGACTCCGACCAAAAATCAATCTTCATCTTCCTCAGAGCACAATCATCACCTTCAATTCACCAACAATCTTCAAGAACTCACCATAATCAGAACTGGAATTCTCTCTTTGAAGCTTCATTCTTAAACTCTGAACATCATCTTCATCAACAGGTGAATCGCAACAACACGAGAAAGAAGTTGAACTAGCCAAAGCCGGATCCAAGGAATTACTTGGAAGTTGATATTTCTGGTTTTCTACTCTGATCGGAGCACGAAACGGCGACGAGATTTGGATGGCGGTGGAAGTATCATTGAAAGGACTCCGCCGCGGATGTTTATTGATCGATCGAAGCCGAGAGAAATCCGAGAGAGGCAAGGGCGGACCGAGAGTGAGGGTTACACGGATGGAGGGAGGTGCTGAGTGAGCCGAAAGAGAGGAGATACGTGCGAGGAAGGGTTTGCGGTGGCCGGACTTTGATCGGAAAGAGAATCTCGCTCACCGCGCCGCTAAACTCGTTGAGAGAGGGAGAAAGGTGTTTGAAGAAGCTGATGCGTCACAGAGTAACCCTAAAATCCCTTTCTAATTTATTCTTTCTGTTTTATTTTTATTTTCTTTTAATTGTTTATTTTTTATTATTGGTAATTGATTGAAACCTGGATCAAAACAATCCATGGGGCCATACGATTTCCAGCACCCCCTATAGGCCCATGGCACCACTCTCTTTTTGGTGCTAATAAAAAAATCTAAAAACAAACTCTTGGGCCACGTTGCTGAACGCACCCCAACTATGGCCCATCATACCATCGTTTTTGGCATAGAAGAAAATTGTAACAAAAAACTCCCATGGGCCTTTACTTTGATTGGGCCTGCGTTTTACTCAGCATACATCTGAATTCCGTTCACACCCCACTGACTCACATTTAATTGATAGTTTTTTAGATTTTTTACTTAGTTCTTTTTACTATACTTTTTAGATGATAAAAACATGTAAAATCATAATTTTCTCATTATATTTTTAGGTAATAACAATAGTTAGAATCATAATTTTTGTTAGACTTTTAGGTAATCGTTGACATAAAAAAAAAAGGCTCATAAAAATAGTAGATTTTTGTAGGTTAATTTTGACATTTATCAATTGAAAACTCACAAAAAATAGTAGTTTTTTAGTTTGATTTTGCACTAATACTTGAATCATTTTCTTTATGTTTTGTACCATTTTCATGCTACTTTTTTTGTATAATTGTTGTGTGATTTTGTTATTTGTTTTGGCCATATTTTTGGCCTACTTTGTTAATACCATTTTAATGCTCCTTTTAGAATTTAGTTACTACGTTAACTTTAGACTTAGATTAGAATAACTCTAGGCTTAGAAATTAGGTTAGTCCCCCTCTTTTCATTCTTTTTCTTTTACAATATAAAACATCTAACAAATATTCAAATAAAAACCCCTTTAAAAAATACAAAGAAAATGCTTTAAAAACATTAATAAAAAAGTGAAAATCATTAAAAAGGGAATGGAAGCTTGAATCTCCCTTGCTTTAGGGAATCATTCGAGTGCTTGGATCTCGCTTGCTTTAGGGAACCATTCGGGCGTAAGTTCCCAAATTCTAAAAAGACACAAACCAAAGAGTAACTCGAGTTTCCCTTGCCTTAGGGATTTCCTCGAAACACTCAAACTCTCTCTCTTCTCTCCTTTCTTAAGGGCATTGTTATTTCCGCTCGAATGCATCGTAGGCGATCCCTTATGCAAGAGCGCGAACGTTAACTCCGCCCAACTAAAAAACACAAAAACAAACAGAAAATCTTGAGCCGAGCTACGGTCACTCTGATTCCTGAAAAGGATACGTAGGCAGCGGGGTAGGGCCCGTGCGAGTACAATTCTTTCTTTTCCCTACATTTTGCATTCATTCGCATTTAGATTTTAGACATAGATACACACCCTTTAGATAGAAACAAACATAGGTGGATACCATCGAGTACGATGGGTGCGAGGGGTGCTAATACCTTCCCCTCGCGTAACCGACTCCCGTACCTAGATTCTCTGGTCGCAAGACCCTGTTCCTTCCTTTGTTAGGTTTTCTGATATTCCTTTCCCTTATGGGATAAATATATTAGTGGCGACTCTGTTCCTTTTTTTGCGAGCGTGCGACACACACAACCACAGGTTCCACCATGTACCCTCAGATCTGAACCTTACGGCCACCCACTAATTTAGATCTAACGCCCAGGATCTGTTACCTATACCATGAACCTCCAAAACTGCCACATTGAATAAAAACCACTGATTTTCTTATTTTATTTTAATTACTTAAATAATTCTTTAATTACTTTTTAATATTTATTTATATAATAATAAATCTAAAATTTTTAAATTAAATTAATATATTATAAATGTTAAAAATTAATTTATTATTCGTTCCGATTAAATCCATTAATGGTGATGGGTAATAATCGATTACTTGAATATTTGACTATTTAAAATAAAAATAAGTTTTATTTGGCTAAAGGGTTTCAACCATCCTATTGGTTGCGATGATTAGCCTATTTTTTCTCTAAAAAATCGTTATTATTTATAATCGAATCTATCGATTACGAGGGATAACGGTAAAACTAAGTAAATTAAATTCTAAGAAATACATTTTATTTGTTATTAGTAATGATCGAACCTATCGATTAGAATTTGTAACAATACCCTACTAATCTATTAATCATGGTGATCAAACCTATTGATCATTGCGATTAATAGTGCATATAAAAAAAATCAGGGTTGTACGCCCAATCTTAAAACACTTTTCAAAACTACGAATTATCATAACTACGATAAGGCCGCTCAAAAAGCCTTCAAACCACTTCATATCAAATTCTAAGGCGTACAACCCTTTCCCCGAACTACGTTGACTCTGATTCTCCCTAAGGTGATACGTAGGCACTTGGCAACAAGGCGAGTCCCCTTCCTCTAAACTCTAATCAGGTTCAAACTTTTCCTTTAACCCTATTACTTTCTGTCACCTTTCTTTATTTTAGCCATAAATCTCGATCTTAAAATGCAAACCTTGGGAAAAGGTTGAGGGTGCCTAACACCTTCCCTCGACCTGAATGTAGTATCTTACCCCGATCTCTATAACTTCGAGGGGTTTCCTATTCGCCCTAGTAGAATAGGTGGCGACTCTAAAAAACCTTTAATTTATAGGGCAGGTTGCTACACAGATATATGAGAGTAACACTCCTATATTCTGTGATAATTTTTCTGCTATCTGTCTTTCTAAAAATCCTATTTTACATTCTAAATCTAAGCATATAGAGATTAAACATCATTTTATTAGGGACTATATTCAGAAGGGTGTTCTCTCTTTAAACTTTGTAGATACAGACCATCAATGGGATGATATCTTTACAAAACCCCTTGCTGAAGATAGGTTTTAGTTCATTCTGAAAAATATTGTATGGACTTATGCCCAGAGTGAAGTGAGTATGAAGCTCTGATATGTTTTTAGACTGAAGAATATGTTTTTATGTTTTCTTATTATCAGATGTTCTGATTGTGGTTGTTCATAAAGACACTCTGAAATTGTTATCTCTAACGTTTCATGTGCCTAGTATGACTTAGAACTTCTTTTAAAGCAAAACAGCTGTCACCAGCTACTCCAAGATGATGACAACGTGTTCATTAGAAGGGACAAGCGTCCGTGTAGTTGATGAGACGCCGTCCTAGGTAACTGTGCAAAATCTTTTCAAATCTTACGTTAACCCCATTAACGTCTTTCATCATAAATGCATTTTCTGTAATCGTTGCATTCAAAACTTCATTGAATTTTTTTTCAAATCCGTGTCTATATATTCTCCTTTCATCTTCATTTTCTCTCTTTTCACTCCTTTCATCTCAATTGTTTATGCATTTCTGCTCATTGTTTCGTCTTTATCAAAACCCTAAACCCAAACAACCCAGAATTCTCAACTTCTCTTTAACAATGTTTTCGTCAACATCAAACCCTTCATCTTCTCAGCAACAAAAACAACAACAACCTGCTTCATCTCAACAACCACCAGCTTTCACACCACCAACAAGAACGTGTTTGATTCCTTTTACAGAGTTGGAAGTTCTCTATGAACTAATGGTGGATTTCAACAATCTTCAAGAACATGGCTTCAACATCAAAGCAAATATGATGGTTCAAGGCTGGGCAAACTATTTTGATCGTCTCATTGGACCGGTTTACCCAGATTTGGTAAAAGAATTCTGGATTCATGCAACTATCACCCCTAGAGCCATCATCTCTTTCGTTTTGGGTCAAGAGATTTCAATCACTGAAACTCTCATCAGGAAGTTACTAAACCTCAAAGGATTGGGTGGAGTAACTGGCGCACTTCCAGGATGAACAAACTGGGAAGCAGTTTACCCAGAAATTTTTACATCTGGTATAGGTTCAGCAAACACCAAGGATCTGAAGGATCCTTACAGAATTTGGCTAAGATCATTCTGGATAGCATCAACCACAGAAAATATTTTGTTTTTGCAACCTACATCAATCAAGACCAGCAGTTCCTTCTGTACTGCATTGGGAAGGGTCGGAGGATTGATTTGCCTCACATTCTGTTCACTCATCTGTGGAACCATGTGAAGGACTCAAGAGAGGCTAAAAGAATCAAATACCCCAAGGACAAAAGGAACACAATCCCTATGGGAAGGCTTATATCAGACATTGTGACTAAGAGTGGTCTGATAGATGCTCTGAGAAAGCTGGCGCAATTCAAGATCTGACAACTGTCTATGGGAGTACTCTGACTGCCCATAGTATGAGGAAGATGAAGTTGATTGAAAAGGTCATTTCTCCACCCATAGTGGTCAAAGAAATTCTGACAAGAAGAAATCCAGTTGATGACTTTCAGCTGTTCTTCAAGGAAGAACATCCAGACTCTATCCTCTTATATCTGAAGTCTTGCTTGAGATATAAAACAGGGTTTGATCCAGTGTGGCTTAGAGGAAGAAATCATCCCTCTCTAGATGCTTTAAAGGAGAAGAAGAAGAAGAAGAGAAAGTCTTCTAGAGAGGGTCCTTCCAAGCCTCCGAAGAAGAAGAAGAAGAAGAAAACCTCAGGTATTTCTATATCTAGCTTTGTACCTTCTTTTGTTAATGCCTCTGAACAAGTATCAACAGCAGACCCCCCCTCTCTCCAAATCCCTAGATCATCTGAAGAGATTGAGAAACTCATAGATGATATAGATCAGATAGCTGACTCTATCTTAGACTCTGATTGTGAACTTCCCCCACAACAAAAACAAACACCTTCAGATATTCCACCCTCTTCATCCACCATCTCAAAAGGAAAACAACCCTTTCAATCTCCAGAACTTATCATTCTGAACCCTCCACCTCTCAATGTTATCTTACCACCAAATTCCTTCTCCGCTTCTCAACCTCAATCTTCACAACCTCAACCTTCTCAACCTCAAATATCTGAACCCCAATCTCAACCTCAATCATCTGCATCCCAACCTAAACCAACATCTCCAATTTCTAACCCTAAACCAGCAGTTGACATTCCTGTTTTCTACAATTTTTCTGAACCATCCTCTTCATCCTCTGATTCTCTCCTTCACCACCCTCGCAACCAAGATCCTACTTCTGATACCCCAGTTGTCATTATTGACTCTGATCATGAAGCAGAATCTGCACCCATCTCAACCACCTCCCTTCTCATTCCTGATAGACCCTCTAAGCCATACCTTCTTTCAAAACCCAAAGAGCCAATAACCTTTATCAGACCCACCCCATCTCTACCCTCTGTTGATACTCATTTTCAAGTACTTAACTATAGGGTACAGAACAGGTTGGAAATTCTGAAGGTTTCCCATGACAATAAGTTGGATCATGTGGCTGTTGGAAAGCTCTGAGATGTTTTCACCAAAGAGCTGCAAGCTAAAGTTCTGGATCTTCAGAAAATCTGTGTCTCTAAATCTCCTGGTCCAGCTGGTCTAGCTCTGGACTTTGGCAGGATCTTCAGGATCTCAGGAAGTGGAAGTCTCTGTAGGCTGAATCTTCTTGTGTTGCATCTGAAGTTGATGAGATGGAGCCTGAGGCTGATGAGATTGAAGTTGACAATCCTCTGCCTATGGTGGTTTGGAAGCCAAAACAATATCCTTTTGCTCCTAAGGATTTTGTTCTGCTGACAGGAGACATGGAAACTCTGTTCTCATGGTTTGACGTTAATCCAGTTGATCAACCAATGGTTCAAGCGCCCCCTTCTTCTGTTTCTAGTTCCTCATCTTCTGGAGTACGGAACACTCTGAAGGAACTTTAGAAGAATCAAGAGGTTGTCTTTGATCATCTGGCCAAGCAAGAGGATACAAACCAAGAGTTCAAGACTTGGATGCAGAAGTCTGAAGAAAATTCTAAGTAGCAAGCAGAAGATACCGCTGAGATCAAGAACATCCTAGCCCTCTTAGCGTCTAAACTTTCTTAGTCTGTGTCTTGTGTCTTTTAGTAGTTTTCTTTTGTTTTTTGCATTTGCTTTGTACTTTCATATGATTATCAATAAAGTTTGTTCTTTCCCTTTCATTGTTTTATTTCATCTGAATTTTTTTATGCTTTTTTATGACTAACAAAAAGAGGGAGAAACGTATTAATTGAATTGATTTTATTATATCAGTTGCTGGGCTTAAGTTTCAACATTTTATAACATAAAATGCAAAGCTATGTATCTGAAAGTGTTTGCAGGAATATTATGCTTTGAAGATCTTAAAAATAATGAATGAAATTTCAAAGATCTGAAGCAAACAAAAGTTGATGCTATGATACGCTGGTTCTCTAAAGAAAATTCAAAGCTTTGATGTTGTCCAAAAGGAAGCTCTGAAAGGAAGCTCTGAATCATTTTAAGAAAAAGCTCAACTGCAAAGTCTCTTCTGAAATGGAAAATAATCAGGGAAGCTTTTTATATTAAATTCATCTGGTATTAATTTCAGGTGGAGATTATTAATCTTAGGGGGAGATAGATTTAACATGCTCTGATTATTTGCTTTAAGCTTTCATCTGTTTCATCTCTTATTCTGGATACAAATTCATATAAATTCTATATGTTTTTGTCATCATCAAAAAAGGGGAGATTGTTAGAACATGAAATGTTCGGACCATATTTTCTAGTTTTGATGATAACATTAAATATGAAGTATAAGACAATGTGGTACTCTAATAAATTGCGTTTTCCATTTCAGGAAAAATATAAAAGAGTATGCACTACATTAGCTTTCAGATGCTCTGTCTTAGATGTTCTGGATGGTCTCATCAGACCATGGTCTTGACGACATCAGAAGATGATCTTGAAGTTCTCAGATCATGACAAGCAGAAGCAAGTTCTGAAGCTCTAAAGGTATCACGCTCTAAAGAACTTCCAAAGGCGGAAGCGCTGAAGTTTTGATCTGCACCAAATGCTGGAAACTCTGATGATCAAAGAAATACATAAAGTCTGAGTCCGGAAGGAAAGCAAATGATGAAAAGACTAACTAGACTAGTCTGTGTGTCTGACAAAAGGAACGTTGGAAGTATGGCTACAAAAAGCAAATTCAGAAGTAGCAGTTATTGCAAGGCTAGAGGTAGTTGACAAAAGAGTGAAACATTAAATGCAACATTGTACTGTACACGCAAAGCATTAATTGCAGTACTATTCAACGGTCATATTCTCATGCCTATAAAAGGAAGAAGTCAACAAGGAGAAACGTTAGAAAGCCTACGTTCATTCTTCATATTCTCATCATCTGACTCTGAATCTTTCTCACGTTAAAGCTCTAGAACATAGAAGCAAACTTCATCTTCAAAGGTCACATACTTTTGTATACTTAGTGAGATTTAGAACTTAAGCTTAAGAGAAAACTCATTTATTGATTACAGCTTTATTAGAAGCAACATTAATCTCTTGTATTTGATTATATCTTTGTAAACCAAAATTCCTTGAGTGATCAAGTTGTGATCTGTAGACTCAAGAAGACTTAGAGGTTGATCTAAGTGGAGAACCATTATAATATTTTTTTTATTAGTGGATTAAATCCTCGGTGGAGGTAAATCACCTGTGAGGGTGGACTGGAGGTAGTTTGAGTTCAAACAAACCAGGATAAAAATAATTGTGTTCATTATATTTATCTACCAAAAAGAAACAACCCTTATTCAATCCCCCCTTTCTAAGTGTTTTTCACTTATTCACCATTGATTGATTGCTTAAGTTGTTTGTTGAAAATCCAAAGGAATCGGAATGGTATTGACTAAAATTGTCAAGGTACTCAAACTCTTTTCCAAACCTCTTTTATTTTTGTGTTAAAGTTTTGTTAAAGCTTTTCACTTGTTAAAAATGGTTTTGTATTGTCAAAGCTCAACCTTTTTAAACCCACCCTTGGTTTAGTATTGTTAAAACTCAACCAACCTTTTGTTTTGAAACCTTGGCACTAAGAGGAGAATTATTCCCGGTGAAACTACTCTTAGTCCATTGACCTTGTATTGTTAAAGCTTGGCCCCTTTTTATTAAACTTCTTAAGTATTGTTAAAGCTTAACATTTTAAAAACTCGTTGAGTATTGTTAAAGCTTAAAACCCAAAAATATTTTGGCCACTTTGGCCCTTTTATTTTCCTTTTACGAGGAACTACAAAAGCTCTGACTTCCCTTTTCTTGAAAAGGGTATGTAGGCCTAAGATGCGATGTCTTATCGAGCTCACTTTCAAAAACTTATTTTCCCATCCCCACACTCTATTTAAACAAATTCACATATGCTTTTCAAATAAATGTACACAAAAACAATAATATTTTCAAAGAGGTTCCCATGGGATACCATGGATATGAGGGGTGCTTAAAACCTTCCCCTTGTATAAAAAAATCCTCCGTACCCAAATCTCTGATAAGTTTATTAGTTTTGATTTTAAAAACTTCTGTGGGTTTTATTCGCTCTTTCTCCCATTCCTTTTGGAAATAATAAAGCGCGGTGGCGACTTTGTTTTAAACAAATGAGCTAAGTCTTTCCCATGGCTTTTGTCTCACCAATTTCACCGCTACAATTGAGCTTTAACAATACAAAACCAATGGTTGATTTAAAAAGGTTGGGCTTTATCAATACAAAACCATTTTCAAAACAAGTGGGGGTGCAAAGCTTTAACAATAATAAGCACAAAAATAAAAGAGTTTTGGAAGAGAGATTGAGTACCTTGACAATTTTAGTCGAAACCATTCCATTCCTTTGGATATTTCAACAACAACTTAAGCAATCAATTATGGATACCTCAAGTGTGTGTGTGATAACATGTGTCAAAAAAGTAAGCAAGTGAGCATAACAAAGAATTCAATGTATAACCTCAAATGATAATGGATAAAAGGATATTTGTACCTTGGAATCATTTCATGTATGAATGAATATGATGGATGATGGATGGATAAATATCTCATGCATATGGTTAGTGAACAAAGTATATACAATGATAATACTATGAATAAAGTACAAGTGTACAAGGATGAAAATCAACAAGTATATGTACAAAGATAAAGAAAGAGATCAAAGCAACAAGTTATATCAACATGAGGATGCTAAAGATCAAAGATTCAAATTAGGGTTTTGAAAATTAGGGTTTTAGGACCACACTTAAAGGAGAGTAGGTCTGAGGGTGCATGATATTGTCAAGGAGATATTATCCTAACCCAAAAACAATTCACACAAAAATAACAAGAATTTACTTGGTGAAAATAATAAAAAGGAAATGATTTTTTTGGAATTTTTAACATATAAAAAGCTTGTTTTTGATTTAACTTTTTAATGGTAAAATAATAAATATTTTTTGGATTTTAGTTTATATTATCAAAATAGATATTAGAAATAAAAAGTGTACAAAATTTTGTTTGAAAATGATTTGTTTTGATACTTAAAAGAAAATAAACTAAGTTTATAAAAAAATAATGAAAATAAGTGCTAAAAAAATGGTTTTGGTCTCCAAGGGACTTGAACCCACACCCTCAAGGTTGCAAACCAAAAGCTTAGCCAATGGGCTAGCTTCTTGCATTTGATCAAAAGGCCCACACAGTTTATAATATATGAAAATTAGTTGGTAAATGGTAAAACAAAATAAAATCAACAAAAGTGCAAAAGGGGTGGATCAAACCCACGCCCTAACACACCAAAGCCTTAACCCACACGCGCTTGCCAAGTGAACCATACGATGTAGTCATTTAACACATGAGTTGTAATAAATATAAAATAAAACAAGTTTCAAAAATCAGTTTCCCACTTCATCTTCAACCTCACATTCAAACAAATTGTAGAAAAATAAACATCACCAAAATGCAATCTTTTCAAAAATTAAAACATGGATATTGTTTAGTTTTTCCTCACAATTCTAAATATGTATCAATCAACAATTTATTTAAACCATAGCTCTTGAAGAGATAACATTGAGAAGCGTTGGAGGCACATGGATCTTATCAGCATAAATCTGGCATTTGTGGCACTTCTTCACATATTTGTAGCAGTCAGCTTCCATCGTCATCTAATAATAACCTGCTCTTAACATTTTTCTTGTCATTGCATGTCCATTGGCGTGAGTGCCAAAAGATTCTTCATGAATTTCTCGCATTAACAGGTTTGCTTCGTGTCTATCCACGCATCTGAGCAATACCATGTCAAAGTTTCTTTTGTAGAGCACATCCCTAGTTAGGAAGAAATTACCAGACAACTTTCTCAAAGTTCTTCTATCTTTGCTAGATGCCCCAGGTCGGTACTCTTGTTTTTGGAGAAAGATTCTGATGTCATAAAACCACGGCTTGTCGTCCGTGACTTCTTTAACAGCGAAGAAATGAGTCGGTCCATCCAGACGCATGATTGTAATTTGGGGAGCTTCATTTGGAAACTTCACTTGATACATGGAAGCCAGAGTAGCCAATACATCTGCCATTTGATTTCCCTCACGGGGTATGCGATGGGATTCAACTTTGTTGAAGAAGGTCAGTAGTCTACATGCATAATCTATGTAAGGAATTAAGCCAGAATGACGAGTTTCCCATTCTCCTTTGATCTAATTAACAACTAGAGCATAATATATGTACACATCTTGAATCTTGATTCTAAGATTAATGGCTTCCTCTAGTCCCATGATACAAGCTTCGTATTCTGCCATATTGTTGGTGCAGTCGAACATTAGTCTTGCAGTAAATGGTATGTGAGAACCCTGTGAATCCTAGACCACTTTTGTTTTTGTTGGTGGGAAGCTCAATGATTTACCCCCAACCTCCTTGGGCAACCACTTCTTGGGCATCTTTCCAGGATGAAATAGATCCGCTAACTTTCTTTCATGCACAGGATTGACAATTTCCAATGCTTGGAACTGAGTCTCAATTTCTTTGATGTTTGATACAAAGGAAAGTTGACTTACAAACATAGTTTGATCTCCATAAACAGTTATCAACTTGTCATTCACAGCAAATTTCAGCATTTGGTGAAGAGTAGATGTGACAACTCCAACATTGTGGACTCAAGGCCTTCACAATAGACAACTGTAAGCGGGATAAATATTCATTATCTGAAAAGTGATTTCAAAATCACGAGGTTTGATACAGATGGGTAGATCAGTTTCTCTGATGACAGTGCGCTTGGACCCATCGAAGGCTTTCACAACAATTTCGTTCAGCCTTATAGGTGCCCCTTGGTAGGATAGTTTTTCCAAGGTGCTTCTGGGCATAGCATTCAAGGACGATCAAGTATCGACCAGTACATTCCTCAGGGTGTTCTCTCCATATTTCATGGATATGTGCAGGGCATGATTGTGCTCTAGACGTTCTGGGGGAAGTTCTTCTTTACTAAAACTTAGCATATTGTTGACGGTGATATTGGAAACAACATTGTCAGATTGTTCGAGGGTTGCATCTTGCTCAATGTAGGATTGTTTCAAAACCTTCATTAGCGTATTTCAGTGAGCTTTGGAGTGTACCAGTAAAGCCAACAAAGATATCTTTGGTTGTGTTTGAAGAAGTTGGTCAACCACCTTGTAGTCGATCTTCTTGATCAAATTCAGGAACTCTTCTGCATCATTGTCTTTAGTTTCAAAGACAGGTTCTACAACCACAGGTTCATTGACAAGATATTTTCTAGGAGCATCCTTCTGAGGGGGAACTTGTACAAACAAATTATTTATTGGTCTCTCTTTCTGAGGAGGAACTTGTGCATTAAAATGACCACTTCGAGTCATATGGCCCACATCATCAGCAATGTTCACAACAGTTGGCTCAAGATCAGGCTTAACTTTTTCTTTCCCGGCTATGATGGTAACACCATATATCTAAGGAATGGTAGTACTAGAATCATAAGGAAATGGCTTTGGCATTTGAATCGCGAGAGGAATAATTGCAGCATTCTGACTATCATTAGATACCTCTACAACTTCAGGGACCTTGAATTCAGCAGTTATCACATTAACGTTTTTATCTTCATCCCTTTCATAAGTAATGTGGAGAGTCCTCTCATCTAACATCTTCTGAATTTATCTTCTAACTTGACTATATCCTCGGGGATTCTCATAATAGATCCTACAGGTGGCATGATCATGTTGAAAGAAAGCTAACTTGCACAAGTTGATATGCACTTGAGCTAATGGTTCTCGGATTAAACGAATATCCCAGAGTTGATACTTCCCAGGGAATCCATGTACCATGTTAATAGAGTGAATTTCTTCGCTTCTTCTTATTCTTCTTGTCATACTGATAATTCCTCTATCCATTAATTGATCGGAAAATAGCAAGTGTACTATTTTTTTACCGATGTAGTAATAAAATGGGATAATCCCGAATATCGAATCTCGGGGACTGCGTGATGATGTAAAGTTCGTGATAATTTCAATTAAACAAAAAGCATTTGGGGGATTTGAAATTGATTATATTCAACTTATGAGTAATTCAATAAAGCAATAAAATAGTGAAACGATTAACGAATGAGAGCAAATTGCTAGGTTCGGGGGAGTGATTCGTCTTGTAATGCCTCTGACGTATCAATGCAATAACAACTTCAATAAGATATGATTACCGGTTCTTAAGAGCAACTAATCCTAAAGCCTTAGCGAAAAGTTCTTTGACAAGCATTACCTAATTACTATGTCCATAGATAATTACGGTCACGATCAAGCTATCTATTACCAAGAGTATCCGGTTCTGATAAGTATTCTTAGCCCTAGGTCATATTTATTTTCAGATGTTCTTATTCAGTTCCATAAACAATTACTGTCCAGTTTAAATGTTCATATAGATTTAAATTCTGTTTTTCCGACGGTTTAAGGATAACGCATAGTAATAAGAACAAATCATAATTCTGAAATTAAGAAGTCATTGCATTCATACCATCAAAGTTATTACAATCAAAAAAAGGGTCACCCCCCTTAGCAATGAGGGGTTTAGCTACTCATAATGGAAAATAAAACAATGAAAAGAATTGTTGTCATTACAAAATCGGTCGAGGAATCAATCTTCAATCGTGTAGACTCTTGAATGATGTGAAACCCTTGCCAAATTCTGAGTTCAACAGCTCTTCAGATGAAAAATTATGTTTTCTGGTTAAATAGTGCAAGTTGCCTTTCAGCCAAATTGGGCCATCATACGCGTATGGAACTGAAGCATACGCGTATGAACAGAAAAGTTTTTGCACTTTATAACGCTAGAGGGCGTATGGGATGCATACAGGTCAAGGCCATACGCGTATGACAATACCATACGCGTATGAGCAGAACCATATTTTGCCTTGAAAATCTCAGAACGCGTATGAGGTGTGCAGCTTTGTTGAGCCATATGCGTATCATTTGTGCGATACGCGTATGGCCTTTCTTGCCTTAGATTTCCTACTTTCTCCACTTGCTTGGCCCAGTTCCGTGCTCCTGTTTTTGAACATCCATACTCTCGAGCCTGTAACCAACACATCTATACCAAAAGAGCGTAAAAAGAACCAGAAAGAGATTGCTTTGAACAGAATATACTTTGACACAATACGACTCAAATGACTTAAAATCATGTGTTAAATCAGACAGTTTTACCTGAATTTCTGCTTTTTAAATGGTGAAATACTAACACAACTGGTGACTGATCACAACCCCAAACTTGAATTGTTGCTTGTCCTCAAGCAACTTTGAATCAAAACCAATCATATCACCCCGAACTTATTTGAAACAACTTCTTACCACAATACTTGTGAATTCTTTCGCACCTCGTTCAACTGTCACCCTTGATTTCTCTTATCTTGTTGCAACCATTTCTCAGACACACTTCCATTTTGAGCATCATTCGACCTGTCAGCTTCTTTCACACTCTCACCAATTCTCTCAAGGGTTAAAGTGTTTACACTCAATTTCATGATATGTAATACTCACTCAATAGTTCGAACGAATCCTAATATCTGTTAACAAACATAATTCACGCACTTTTTGAGGTCTTTAAGGTTGTAATGAGGTTAGGGTATAGGTGGGGTAAAACAAAAGGATAGACAAAGTTACAAGTATGCATCACGTTACTTAGTACGGTTACTGCTGGATCTTTATATTTTGTTTTCCGGTAGTTCAACACAATTATTTATGAGTACCTTTTCATTGTAAGCTTATTTGGCTCCTCTTTTTTTTTCTTCTTTTTTTTTATGTGCCTAATTTTCTTTACGGTACTCATATTGTGAATTCATCTTTTGAATATCAGTGCATAGCTACCCCAAACTTACATGTTGCTATTCCAACAACAACTCCAAACTTACACTAAAGCCGACAAACAAACAATGTTAATTTGCATACTTGAAACAGGGGGATGAATAATTAAACAAGGGTGTGTTAGAAAGAATAAAAGAAACAATAGTTTTTTTTCTTTTTCGGGCTCGAAATTGGTTAACAAGGGATAATCACGATAGGGTGACTACAAAAGGCTCTAGAGTGAAAGAAAAACTTGCCTCAGTGTGTTATTATGCAGTATACAAAAGAAAAGGACGCATGCAAACTCTGAATAGTAAAATCATACCTGAATATCTCTCATGGAACTGAATTAACAATAGGCTTTATCTGATCTCACCATGGTAGGTTGAATTTGACAGGTCTCCTGATATCTCTCCATATGGTGAATTTTCGCTAAAGTCGTCACAAAGCTGTTTTTCTTTAGGGATGACGTTGACTATAGTGTGTCCGATCTTGAATCACAAGTATCTATGAGCGAGGTAACATGATTGGATGATTTACACAGATATGGAGTCTAGAATCGATGTCACCCAATATAGTTAGAACCACCATCTCTATAAACAAGAAATTCAGACTGGATGATAAAAGCATGAGATTCATTAATAAGTTATGCCCAAACGGGCGATTACAGAGAAACTAAAAATAACACAAATAGAACAACATAACAAAAGACTAACAAAGGTACATCAGGACAAAAAGATAAAAACAAACTAACACATGAAACAAAAAATAAAAGGGATCGCTACATATCAGTCCTGCCATCCCTGTCCTGCATGTCCGTATCAAAACTGATGTGGGTTTCGATATCAAAATGATCACCCTGCACGAATGCATCCAATGGAGACACAGGTAGCTGTTGATGTGTGGGTTGCTGCTGAGGTGTGGGTTGCGGATGAGGTGTGGTATGTTGCTATGGTTGTTCCTGCTTAACATAGGATCCCCCCATCTGAAACGGTTGAGGGAATCCTTGAATGTGAACGTGTCCGAAATTGGGATCATCAGATGGGCCAGAGTAACGGTCATGGAAACGCTGAGCATCGTTCTACAAATCAGTCTGGTGACACATGTATCGTGCTGGAATACCCCTCTGAATGCACTGATCTTGCCACATACGCCATCCTGAAATCATAAACCGATACAAACGGGAGTTCTCATCCATTATTTCTGCAGCAAAAGACGATGAACTAGAAGCGAAAGCTATTGGTACAGCGGTGGTACTCTCTGGTGCAGAAGTGGGAATTTGAGGTGCCGCTGTGCCGCTCGGTCCTGAACCATCCGCCCTAGTTTCCTCGGTCTGTATGTTGTGAGGTGCAATGAGGGCCAACCAACTCAACCCCAAAGGTTTAGCCAGCCTCACCACTGGTCAATCAAGATCAGGTACCCCTGCTTTCCTGCATAGCAAATAAATCAAAGATGCGTGACCCAGTGCTTTCTTGGAAGAAGATTGCGCTATATCATCCATGTCTGAAGAGATGATCTGACTAATGTTCATAGGACGGTGTGTTAGAAAGAAATGCAGCAACAGTGCTCTCTCACCAATTAGATCAGAGCCACTTTGATCTGTGCTCAGACTGTGATGGATAAAGAAAGCCCAAGCTTTTGGAATTGGGGCCAAATCCACAACCATCATCTTTGATGGAGAGGCTATAGTAGTAGGTTGCCAGTTTTTTTCTTCTTGAAGCAACAAATTTTTCATTTCGTCGTACGGCCAGAATCTTTTCATGGACAATTTGGTCTCCTAGTATGGGCAATGTTCGTTGAGCGGCTTTGATTTCATGATCTGATTAATCTTGTTGGCACTAAAGTTCACTTTTTTACCCCGAACTTTAGATTCCAAAACTGGATTTTCTTCTGAGCCAGTCCTGAAGGCGTTGGCATAAAATTCCTAGACCAGAACTCTGCTAACAGGTTTAATACGGTCGTTCAGAGAAGTTTTTTTTTGTTCCTGAAGAACAACTTGGACTTCAGGTAGTTCCTTAGGTGTTAGTGTCTAGGATCTTTCTTCGATGATGTTTCTGGTAGCTAAACTTTTGAACTTTGCTTGGTGCGCAGCAGATCTGAATCTATTGCAATCATAACATGCCATTGTTGAGAAGAAATAAATGTGAAACCTGAAAACTTAGGAACAGACACACAGAACTCTAAAATATTTCAGAGAAAACCAAAGCAATACAAGAACTACCCGTATGCAAAAACAGAATAATGAACAAGAAATGTCAGAAAAATATAAATAGTGGGGCCAGACCATGATACGCGTATTATACGTGGAATGGACGGGCCATACACGTATCATACGCTCCATACGCGTATGGACAGAGGTGATTTTGTGGGTAAAATTTTCAGATCACGTATCAGGCAGAGCCATACGCGTATCGTACCTTCCATACGCGTGTACCAACGGTCAAAAACTTTAAATAGAGTAATCATATCTTGTATGTAAAATTATAGGCGTATGGATGCGTATCATCCCTCCCATACGCGTATCATACGCAAACAAACAGAGCAAAATCACCAGTTTTCAAAGTCTCATACGCGTACACCAAGCTTCATACGCGTATGGACAGCCAAATTTTTTTTCATTTTTTTCTTTTTTTTTTGTGTTTTCAAATTGCGTGAAAATTAAAGACTTTTTAGATAAAAAGAAATCGTACCTTCCACGGGTTGCCTCCCAAGCAGCGCTTCGTTTAACGTCGCATGGCTCGACGGTCTCCACATCAAGATGTGAGACGAAGATAATGAATCAGACCTACCTCTTGACTTTGATAGTAAGGTTTCAACCTCTGTCCGTTGACTTTGAAAATATCCCCATTGCGTGGGTTTTTTATCTCCACCGCTCCATGAGGGAATACTATAGTGACCACGAACGGTCCAGACCACCTTGACTTTAACTTCCTAGGGAATAGCTTCAACCTGGAGTTGAACAATAAAACAAACTGGCCTTCCCAAAATTCTTTCTTCTCGATCCTCTGATCATACCATTTTTTTGTGTTTTCTTTATATATTTTGGCATTCTCGTAAGCATAGTTCCTAAATTCTTGTAACTCATGGAGTTGGAGGATTCGGGAACCACCAGCTTTTTTGGAATCAAGATTTAAGAATTTGGTGGCCCAAAATGCCTTGTGCTCGAGTTTGAGCGATAGATGACAAGCTTTACCATAAACAAGTTGATAAGGGGACATACCTATTGGTGTTTTGAACGTTGTTCTGTTTACCCATAAAGCATCGTCCAGTTTCACTGACCAGTCTTTTCTAGAAGCTCCCACAGTTTTCTCCAAAATCTACTTTATTTGTCTGTTGGATACTTCAACTTGTCCACTCGCTTGAGGATGATATGGAGTGGCTATCTTGTGCTTCACATTATATTTTTTTAACAAATTCTCCATTAACTTGTTCAGGAAGTGAGTACCTTCATCACTGATCAAAGCTCGGGGTACCCCAAATCTAGAGAATATGTTATGCTTCAGGAAATTTACTACCACTTTCGCATCATTCGTAGGTAATGCCACAGCTTCCACCCACTTAGACACATAGTCAACCGCCACCAGTATGTAATTTTTTCCAAACGAAGGTGGAAACGGTCCCATAAAATTGTTAGACGCTGGCCTGAGGATCTAGAGGGGGGGTGAATAGATCTCACAGAGTTTTTCGGAAATATTTCGAACTAAAGCGAAAGCGGTTCTGAATCGACTTGCGTCTATTCCGGACCGTTATTGCAAGGGTCGTATATGTGACAAAACCACAAGATAATTGAGATTAACGATGAAGTGATATGTTATCGAATCAATACGTTTCACAGCTGAAAATCAATTAACTTATAAATTGACAAACTTTGGTTTGCAATGCAGTAATAATGGAATAAGCAAAAAGACAAACACTTGGTGATAATGTTCAAATTGATGATGATTCAAGATGTGGTGAATTGTGATGTTTATGCAGAACCTTAATTCACAATTTAAACACTTGAATCGTTAATCAATTTTGCAATTATGACCAAATATGAACAGAACGTAAATGAAAAGATAAAAGCGACAAGAACACGATATTTGTTCAGGCAGTTCGTCGATCGTCCACGCTACGACTACGTCTGCCCCCAATTCCAAATTGAAATTGGGAAATCTTCCATTAATGTTGAAAGCAGTTTATACAAAGAAGAAAACAAAGCGATAAACAGTAAACCGAATTTGTCGATCCTTTGAATCTTCTTCCCCCTTAATCTTGAGCCAGATCAAGGTGATCCAAGAGCTTCACTTGATCCCTTTTCTGCAGTGTCTTGAATTGCCTTGAACCCTTGTTCTTCAATCTTCACACTCAGATGGATCCTCGATGAAACCTCTTGATAAAAACCCCCAAGAAACACCTATCTTGGAGGACAAAACCCTCGGATTTTATTCACCAAAAACCCCACAAATCTTCACCCACTAGGAATCTTCAATTCCGTTCCATGGACGTTATCGAACTCGATCACTAACCCTCAACGCAAGAATGATTATGTGTAATTGTGTTGGAGATGATGAAGAACGAAGATGAGAAGACTTTGTGTATCTTTCAGTCGTTGGTGTTCTTTGCAATAATTGAACCTTGGACAATATATATGAGAGCTTATCAGTTGGAGCAGAGAAAACCAGAAATTTTGGCATTTTTGATCAGATAGGTCGACCTCTTGTGGTGCTTAGGTCGACCTAACAGAGCTGCATATCCTTTGGATGTCATTTGTTCCCAGTTAGGGGGACCTGTTAAAGAAGTAGGTCGACCAGAATCCACTTCAGATGCGTTTTGGGGACATTTCCTCAGATTAGGTCGACCTAGTTGTTGTGTAGGTCGACCTAGCAGAATGATATGTAAATTTCTTCATTTTAGGTCGACCTGTGTTGGGAGTAGGTCGACCTGACTGCTGTTTTTCTGAGTTCCTCTTATTTTGCTTGTGTTGAGTCGACCTGTATGCATAGTAGGTCGACCTGCTCTGTTATGAGTGACCAATGCTTGCTTTTCTTTGAGTTCTTCTGCTTGTACCTTGTTGCTTGTATGCTTGTTGAGTTTGCCATGAATCAAAAACATCTTTGTGAGTGTGATCTTGTATTCACATAATCCCCCTTTTTGATGATGGCAAACCGGTAGTAGAAGCTTTGGCAATAAGTGGTAAAAGCTCCCACGTACACTCAGCATCTATTCACTCAGCTGAGCTCCCCCGTACACTCAGCATCTATCTCCCCCTTTGACAACATCAAAAGAGATACAAGAAAAACAGAAGAGGAGAGTAACGAGAGAAACATAGATAAAACCCTAGCATTCATAGTATAGTAGATAAAAGGTAGATAGTGATAGCATGAGAGCCAAATATGTTTAAAGGTACATTAAAGATGAAACACATACATGAGCAAGAAAGATATATGTATGAAGTCACTATAAGCATGTTAATTGATAGCATATTATAGTATCAATAATATTTTTGGAAGTGAACAACAGTTACGTTACCGCTTTCTCAATATGTAGTTGTCAACTTTAGTGGCAGCCTTTAGTCAATGTGGAATGACGCCTGGCTTGATAATGAACTACCTTTACGCTAAGAGAAATGTTAGCAGAAAAATATAGATATAAAGTAAAGGAATAACATTAAGAGAGAACAAACGTAATTAGCCCAAATTAGAGATATCGAGTATCCCTAATTCCCTACGAATGTTGAAGTATTGCTCCGTTGCTAGAGGTTTGGTGAAGATGTCAGCTAGTTGCTTCTTGCTTTCTACATGTTCAAATGTAACGTCTCCTTTCTCTACATGATCTCGTAGGAAGTGATGACTTATTTCAATATGCTTGGTTCGTGAGTGTAAGACAGGATTTTTACTCAAGTTTATGGCACTTGTGTTGTCGCACATGATAGGTATACGATCAAGCTTAATACCAAAGTCAAGAAGTTGTTGCTTGAGCCATAATATTTGTGCACAGCAGCTTCCAGCAGCTACATATTCTGCCTCAGCAGTAGATAATGCAACCGATACTTGTTTCTTGCTATGCCAACTTATCAATGAATTTGAGAATAGATGACATGTTCCACTGGTACTTTTTCTATCGGATTTGCAGCCAGCAAAATCTGAATCGGAGAATACTACCAAATAGCACTCATTTCCCTTTGGATACCATAGGCCATATGTAGTAGTTCCACGTAAGTATCGCAGAATTCTTTTGACAGCTTTTAAGTGAGATTCTTTTGGACAAGATTGATATCTTGCACACATACACACACTAAACATAATGTCTGGTCTTGAGGCAATAAGATACAATAGTGAACCTATCATACCTCGGTACAATTTCACGTCAACCTCTTTACCTTTCTCATCTTTGTCTAGGTTAGTATTTGTTGCCATAGGTGTGTCAATTTCCTTCGATTCACTCATTCCAAATCTTTTGAGCAGCTCCGTACAGTATTTAGTTTGACTCACAAACGTTCCATGACTGAGTTGCTTGATTTGTAGGCCAAGGAAGAAATTTAGCTCACCCATGAGACTCATCTCAAATTCACTCTGCATAAGCTTAGAAAAATCTTTGACAAGTTTTGCATTAGTCGACCCAAATATAATATCATCTACATAAACTTGGACTAAGAGAACATCTTTATCTTTTCTTTTAATAAAGAGAGTAGTGTCAACTTTACCCCTAGAGTACCCTTGACTAAGAAGAAATTTGCTCAAAAGTTCGTATCAAGCCCGAGGGGCTTGTTTAAGACCGTATAGAGCACGTTTCAGCTTATAAACATGAGTTGGATACATGTAATTCTCAAAGCCGGGTGGCTGAGCAACATAGACTTCTTCATTTATATAGCCATTTAGAAAGGCACTTTTAACATCCATTTGGAATAGTTTGAAGTCTTTAGAACACGTATAAGCAAGTAAGAGACTAATAGCTTCGAGACGTGCTACAGGAGCGTATGTCTCTTCATGATCAATACCGTCCTCTTGATTATAACCTTGGGCAACTAATCTAGCTTTGTGTCTAGTAATAACGCCGTTTTCATCAAGTTTGTTACGAAAAACCCATCTAGTGCCTATTACTTGATGATCTCCCGGATGAGGGACTAAGTCCCAAACATCATTCCGTTTAAATTGGTTTAATTCTTCTTGCATGGCCATTAGCCAATGCTCATCAAGTAATGCATCCTTAGCGTTTTTCGGCTCAACTTGTGAAACAAAAGCAAAATGATGACAGAAGTTACTTATCTTTGAGCGTGTTGTAACGCCCCTTGAGATGTCTCCTATTATATTGTCAATTGGATGGTCTTTCACATTTGTCCAGGCCTTAGGAAGTTCTTCATTGTTTGAGATGCTTTCCTTTTCATTTTCATCATTAGACTCATCTTTCTCTTTCTCAGCATCTTTCTTTACAATACTTTCATTCTCGTCTTCCTTATCTTTGACAATGTCTTCAGTGGATGGACCTGCACCATTAAACGAAAGACCTTTCTCGACATATTTTGTATAAGATTCATCAAAAGACACGTGTACTGACTCTTCTACTATAAGTAATCTCTTATTATATACCCGATATGCTTTGCTAGATTGTGAGTAACCAAGGAATATGCCCTCATCAGCTTTAGCATCGAATTTACCAAGATTATCCTTACCATTGTTCAAGACAAAACACTTGCAACCGAATACATGGAGATGAGATACATTTGGTTTTCTACCTTTTAGTAATTCATAGGGAGTTTTGTTCAGTATAGGACGTATTATTGTCCTATTCAAAACATAACATGCGGTGCTAATCGCGTCAGCCCAGAAATACTTGGGTAGATTACCCTCATTCAGCATTGTTCTTGCCAGCTCCTCTAGAACCCGATTTTTACGTTCAACCACTCCGTTTTGTTGAGGTGTTCTAGGAGCTGAAAAGTTATGCTCAATTCCATGTTTATCACAGTATTTTTCAAAAAGATAGTTTTCAAACTCTCCACCGTGATCACTTCGAATTGCAACTATTTTGTTGTTCATTTTATTTTGACATAATCTTGCAAATTGTGTGAAAGCTGGAAAAGTTTGATCCTTACTAGGTAGAAAGATTGTCCAACAAAATCTAGAGTAATCATCGACAATGACAAAACCATAGGTGTTTCCACCTATGCTTTTAGTCCTTGAAGGGCCAAAGAGATCCATGTGAAGTAGTTCAAGAGGGCGTGATGTTGAAACCACGTTCTTTGATTTAAAAGAGATTTTTGTTTGCTTTCCCTTTTGACAAGCATCACATAGATGATCTTTTGAAAACTTCATTTTAGGTAAGCCGATTACTAAATCTTTTGTGACAACTTTATTAAGTAAGTCAAAATTTATGTGGGCGAGACGTCTATGCCAAAGCCATGAGTCTTCGCCTAGAGCAATTAGACACTTGGTACTAGACTTAGATACCTCATCCAAGTTTAGCATGTAGATGTTGTTTACTCTTAAGCCCTTAAACATAATGTCTCTTTTCTTAGTATGTTCTATTGTGCAGCCAGAATTTGTAAACATTACTTTAAAATCTTTGTCACACAATTGACTTATACTTAAAAGATTATGTTTAAGGCCTTCTACTAGCAGCACATCAGTTATAGTAGTGGTAGAAGGGTTACCTACACTTCCTTTACCAAGTATGGCTCCCCGATTGTTATCTCCATAGGTGACATACCCCTTTTTCTTTGCTTGAAACTCAACGAAAAGAGATAGGTCTCCCGTCATGTGTCTTGAACATCCGCTATCAAGGAACCACAACCTTTCGGCAATGTCAAGACACTTTTCCTGCAAGATTAATTTAGAGAGGGAGGTCCCCAATTTTCATTGGGTCCTTGGTAGTGAGTACACAATTTGTTGCACTTAGGCAACCATTGAAATACTCCTTTAGGAACTAAAATTCTCCTAAATTTGCATTTTTCAATGGTATGACCCTTTTTGCAACAATAATGACAGGTAATATGATGAGAATATGTTGTTTTGCTAGTTGATACTTTTGGTACAAAAGTGTATTTACTATATAAAGGAGTATACGATCTTTTGAACTTATTTGGATCAACCGCAAAGGTCACTTTTGGTTGTAGAGCCTTGTCTAACTTGGCTTTTAGATCTCTTACTTCTTTTTGCCAAATGTGACATGTCTCACAACCAAACCATGATGTAGGATCTATTTCAACTTTATCTTTTTGAATGTCAAGCATAGATTGTTTTAAAGCTTCCATATCCTTTTCGGTTTTCTCAACTTTTGATTCAAGATATGAAAAGATTTTCTTATTTGAGGCCAAAAGTTTGAAAGCTTTAATTGCATCTCTATTTAATTCTTCAAAAGCAAGTTTTAGTTGAGAATGAGATACCTTATCTACGAGTTCAGGTTTAAGATGACTTACAGCTTTCTTTTTCTTGTGTTGATGAGCCATAAAACATAGGTTTGCTGATTTTTCTTCATCGCTTGATGAGCTTTCACTAGATGAATCACTTTCCCATGCTATGTAGGCTCTCTTAGATTTGTTATGACCTTTGCTTTGGTTCTTCTCTTTTTCCTTCTTAAGGTATGGACAATCCGGTTTGTAGTGACCGGCTTTCCCACAATTAAAGCAAGGGCCTTTGATTTTTCCTTTGTTGTTGTCATCTTGTTTGAACTTGTTTGATTGCTTTCTATAGTTGATCAAGCCTTTGTCAGAATGTTTTGCTCCATTTTTCTTTAGATATTTGTTGTATCTTCGCACAAACAGTCCCATTTCCTCATCATCGGAGTCTTCGTCATCACTTGTATCACTATCCTCTAGCTCTTGTCTTGAGGTCTTGGAGCTTGAAGACTTTAGAGCTATTGACTTCTTCTCTACCTCTTTCTCCATGTTCTTTTCTTTCTTTGCCCTTTTCTCATGCATGTCAAGGCATTTAAGGTGTTGTTCATGTTCCTCTAGTTTACCAAAGAGAGTGGTAATGTCTAAGGTGTTTAGATCATTTGCTTCCTTTATTGCTGTAACCTTGGGTTGCCATTCCCTGTTCAAGCATCTTAAGATTTTGTTAGTAGCAACTGCATTGGAAACAGGTCTATCAAGAGAATTTAACCGATTTTTCAGGTGAACGAATCTCTTCTGCATGTTTTCGATGGATTCACCATCTTCCATGTGGAACAATTCAAACTCTTGAGTTAACGTATTGATCCTAGCTAGTTTGACATCATCCGTTCCCTCGTGGGCAACTTGCAATGTGTCCCACATAGCTTTAGCGGATCTACAATGGGAAACGCGATAGTATTCATCAACTCCTAGAGCTGAGATTAGAATGTTTCTCGCTTTCCAATCGTATGCATATCTCTTTTCATCTTCAGCATCCCAAGTATTTTCTGGTTTTGGAACAACTGCACCAGCTGCATTTGTCATGGTGATCAGAAAGGGACCATTGACAATAGCTGTCCAGATGTTCCTATCAATTGCATTGATGTGGACACACATACAATCCTTCCAATAGCCATAGTTTTCACCGTTGAAAACTGGAGCTCTATTGTGAGCCCCTTTAGGTCCGGAAGCCATCTTTCCAATAAGTGTTTCACGTAGCACGGAATAAACCAGAGCTCTTGATGCCACTTGTTAGACGCTGGCCTGAGGATCTAGAGGGGGGGTGAATAGATCTCACAGAGTTTTTCGGAATTATTTCGAACTAAAGCGAAAGCGGTTCTGAATCGACTTGCGTCTATTCCGGACCGTTATTGCAAGGGTCGTATATGTGACAAAACCACAAGATAATTGAGATTAACGATGAAGTGATATGTTATTGAATCAATACGTTTCACAGCTGAAAATCAATTAACTTCTAAATTGACAAACTTTGGTTTGCAATGCAGTAATAATGGAATAAGCAAAAAGACAAACACTTGGTGATAATGTTCAAATTGATGATGATTCAAGATGTGGTGAATTGTGATGTTTATGCAGAACCTTAATTCACAATTTTAACACTTGAATCGTTAATCAATTTTGCAATTATGACCAAATATGAACAGAACGTAAATGAAAAGATAAAAGCGACAAGAACACGATATTTGTTCAGGCAGTTCGTCGATCGTCCACGCTACGACTACGTCTGCCCCCAATTCCAAATTGAAATTGGGAAATCTTCCATTAATGTTGAAAGCAGTTTATACAAAGAAGAAAACAAAGCGATAAACAATAAACCGAATTTGTCGATCCTTTGAATCTTCTTCCCCCTTAATCTTGAGCCAGATCAAGGTGATCCAAGAGCTTCACTTGATCCCTTTTCTGCAGTGTCTTGAATTGCCTTGAACCCTTGTTCTTCAATCTTCACACTCAGATGGATCCTCGATGAAACCTCTTGATAAAAACCCCCAAGAAACACCTATCTTGGAGGACAAAACCCTCGGATTTTATTCACCAAAAACCCCACAAATCTTCACCCACTAGGAATCTTCAATTCCGTTCCATGGACGTTATCGAACTCGATCACTAACCCTCAAC
Source organism: Vicia villosa (assembly GCF_029867415.1). Taxonomy (NCBI): domain Eukaryota; kingdom Viridiplantae; phylum Streptophyta; class Magnoliopsida; order Fabales; family Fabaceae; genus Vicia; species Vicia villosa. The sequence continues at coordinate 41,146,041 of NC_081185.1, forward strand.
GCAAGAATGATTATGTGTAATTGTGTTGGAGATGATGAAGAACGAAGATGAGAAGACTTTGTGTATCTTTCAGTCGTTGGTGTTCTTTGCAATAATTGAACCTTGGACAATATATATGAGAGCTTATCAGTTGTAGCAGAGAAAACCAGAAATTTTGGCATTTTTGATCAGATAGGTCGACCACTTGTGGTGCTTAGGTCGACCTAACAGAGCTGCATATCCTTTGGATGTCATTTGTTCCCAGTTAGGTCGACCTGTTAAAGAAGTAGGTCGACCAGAATCCACTTCAGATGCGTTTTGGGGACATTTCCTCAGATTAGGTCGACCTAGTTGTTGTGTAGGTCGACCTAGCAGAATGATATGTAAATTTCTTCATTTTAGGTCGACCTGTGTTGGGAGTAGGTCGACCTGACTGCTGTTTTTCTGAGTTCCTCTTATTTTGCTTGTGTTGAGTCGACCTGTATGCATAGTAGGTCGACCTGCTCTGTTATGAGTGACCAATGCTTGCTTTTCTTTGAGTTCTTCTGCTTGTACCTTGTTGCTTGTATGCTTGTTGAGTTTGCCATGAAACAAAAACATCTTTGTGAGTCTGATCTTGTATTCACAAAAATCAATTCCCCAAACATCAAATAGCTCCACCTCCAACATAGAGTTTTGAGGCATCTGATTTCTTTTGGAGATGTTACCTTTCCTTTAACACCGGTTACATTCTTTTACCATGTAATGAGCGTCTTTAAACAAGCTGGGCCAAAACAGTCCTGATTGAAGGACTTTTGCTACAGTCCTATCTCTGCTGAAATGTCCCCCGTACTCTGAATCATGACAAGCTTTAAGGATGTCTCTCTGGTCATCTTCAGGCACGCATCTTCTGATTAATCCATCCACCCCTCTTTTGTATAGGAAAAGGTCATCTCACACATATAATCTACAATTATAAAGAAACTTTTTTCTTTAATTAGAAGTAAAATCATCAGGTATAACTCCACCTACCAAATAGTTAGCATAATCAGCCAACCATGGAACACCCGTGATAGACAAAAAAAATTCATCAATAAATGTATCCTTAATTGGGTGTTCCTCTTCAGTTTCCTTTATAGGAGACATTCAGGATAAATGATCTGCAACGGTGTTTTCACACCCCTTTTTGTCGCGAATCTCAAGGTCAAATTCCTGGAGGAGGAGTATCCATCTCAAAAGTCGTGGTTTTGATTCCTGCTTTGCAAACAAATACTTTAAAGCAGCATGGTCAGTATAAACAATAATTTTTTAACCAAGTAAATACAACCTGAATTTGTCAAAAGCATAAACCACAGCCAACAACTCCTTTTCGGTAGTTGCATAATTCATTTGGGCTGGGTTAAGGACATGTCTAGCATAATAAATTACATGTAACAGCTTGTCTTTTCTTTGTCCTAAAACAGCCCCTACGGCACTGTCACTAGCGTCGCATATAATTTCAAAAGGTAAAGACCAATTGGGGGCTATGACCACAGGAGCAGTAATCAGCTTACTCTTTAGAGTCTCAAAAGCGATAAGACACTTACTATCAAAAGTGAATGATTTATCTTTTGCTAGCAAATAAGTTAGAGGTTTGGCCACTTTGAGAAGTCTTTGATGAATCTTTGATAGAAACCCGCGTGTCCTAAGAAGCTTCTTATCCCTTTTTCGTTCACTGGTGGTGGAAGATTAGCTATAACCTCCACTTTTGCCTTGTCCACTTCAATCCCCTTGTGAGAGATTTTGTGTCCGAGCACTATACCTTCCTGCACCATGAAATGACATTTCTCCCAATTGAGAATTAAGTTAGTTTCCTGGCACCTTTTTAAAACAAGAGACAAGTTAGTTAAGCAATGATCAAATGAGGAACCAAAAACAGAAAAATCATCCATAAACACCTCCATATGCTTTTCGAGCATGTTGGCGAATATGGATGTCATACATCTCTGAAAAGTAGTTGGGGCATTACATAGCCCGAATGGCATTCGTCTGTAAGCAAAGACGCCATAAGGACATGTAAATGCAGTTTTTTCTTGATCTTCCGGAGCTACAGCAATCTGATTGTACCCCGAATATCCATCCAGAAAACAATAGTATTCATGTCCTGCAAGTCTTTCTAACATCTGATCAATAAAAGGGAGAGGAAAATGGTCTTTCCTTGTTGCAATGTTGATCCTCATATAGTCAATACACACTCTCCAACCTGTTACTATACGAGTCGGAATCAATTCATTCTTCTCGTTTAGAACCACTGTCGTGCCTCCCTTCTTGGGCACCACATGCACCGGACTAACCCATGAGCTATCAGAAATAGGATAAATTAATCCTACATCTAACAATTTTACTACCTCTTTTCTCACTACTTCTTTCATTGCAGGATTTAGCCTTCTCTGGGGTTGCACCACTGGTTTGTGATCGTCTTCCATCAGTATCTTATGCATGCACACTGTGGGGCTAATTCCTTTCAGATCACCAATGGTCCAACCTATAGCACTTTTATATTTCTACAGCACCTGTATCAATCTCTCCTCTTCCTTTTCATTTAATCCAGAACTAATAATAGCAGGACATTTGGTTCCAGAGTCCAAAAACACATACTTAAGATTTTCTGGTAATTATTTCAATTCAGAACTTTTACCTGCTTTGTCATCCTTTTCTGACTCAGTTTCTGGTAAAATTCTCGGGTCCTCCCACCGGTGTGGTTTGGATTTCAACCAAGGATGGTGTGAATCCAATATGGTAAGAATTTCTCTCTCTGATTCATCCTCATTGTCCTCTATTTCCTGTGCGGACATACTAAGAACTCTCTCTAAAGAAGATTTAGGAACCTGGCTTCGAACAGCTTTCACCACCATGTTATCAATCACTTCAACAATATGACTTGTCTCTATGTCTTATTTATGTTTCATAGTGTCCCTTACATCAATTTTTAGCTCTTCATCATAGACTTTGAGAGTCATGGTACCTCCCTCCATGTCTATCATACACCTGCCTGTTTCTAAGAACAGTCTACCCAAAATAAGAGGGATTTCCTCATCTCCCGGCATCTCAAGAACTACAAAATCAACAGGAAATACAAATTTATCAATTTTAACTAGAACATCCTCAACTACCCCGTAGGGTCTTTTTACCGAATGATCTGCAAGCTGAAGTGTCATCCTGGTGTCTTGCACATTTCCTATGCCAAGTTTCTTATAAATGGACAATGCCATGAGACTCACACTTTCCCCTAAATCAATCAATGCTTTCTTAAAAGATCTATCTCCGATGGTGCACGGAATAGTCACCGAACCTCTATCTGGCTTCTTTATTGGAATCTTCATACCCTGCAAAATAGCACTACAAGTTTCAGTTAGAAGAATAGGGTTAGTATCAACGGTACGCTTCTTGGAAATGATATCCTTCATGAATTTAGCATATATAGGCATCTGCTCAAGTTCTTCAGAAAATGGAATATTGATTTCCAATTTCTTGAACATCTCCAGGAACTTCTCAAAAATTTTCTCATGTTGTCCCTTTTTCTTTTGTCTTTGTGGGAATGGGAGCTTAATGATGGGCTTTGGCGCAATGACTTTTTCTTGCTCAGCAGGCTGAATTACAATGGGTTCATCTATTGGAGTCTTGTCTTCTAAGATTTCAAGATCCACTTCAAGTATTGGATCTTCCTCCTCATATTCCTCTTCAGGAATTTCAGCAACTTTGGCACTTCTTGTTGTCACAACATTCACAATTTTATTATCTCTCGGGTTTGTTACTGTTGCACTAGGTAGGGCACCTGGTGCTTGGGAATTTGTAATCTGTTGTGCTATCTGACCCATTTGAATTTCTAGGTTCTTTATTGAAGCATTTGTGGTCCTCTGGTTGTTTCTTGTTTCTTCCTGAAACTGAACACTCTGAGCGGCCATCTTTTCAATAGCAATTTCCTAATCGGCCTTCTTAGCAGGTTGTTGCTGGTACTGCTGTTGTTGAGGTTGAACCTGATACTGATTTTGTGCTTGTTGTTGAGGTCTCCCTTGCTAATCTTTCCAACCAAAATTTGGATGATTCTTCCAACCCGGATTATAAGTATTAGAATAAGGATTATTCTGCCTCAGGATATTTATCTCTTCAACTTGTTGAGTAGTTGCGACACAATGCATGGCAAAATGGGGTCCTCCACAAATCTCACAAGTAACTTCTCGAGCTTGTGGTTGGGTTGGTTGAACTTGGGCTATAGTTTGGGTTCCCACGTTCATGGCTTTCAGTCTTCTCTCAACCTCAGCTGCAATCTGATCTTCCATTTTAACCACTTGGGTTGCAAGCTTAAGGTCTACTATCCCTTCTGGTTGGCTCACAGTACGGTCATATAGCTCTAAATGCTCATTTGCAGCTATTGCCTCAAAGATCTTTCTGATACCAGTGGCTGTTGTAAAATTTGATGAACCACCGGCAGCTGTATCAATGAGTTGCTTGGTCTTCATCTTCAGCCCATTTACAAAGTTTTTCATTTGTTCAGTTGCGTCCATATTATGAGTCGGACATGCAACCAATAACCTTTTGAACCTTTTATACGAATCTCCTAGTGATTCACCATTCTTTTGTTTAAAATTCACAATGTCATATCTTTTGCGGATGTAAACAGAGGCAGAAAAATATTCATCAAGGAAGGTGGTTTCCATTTGTTCCCAAGTAGTTATACTTCCAGCAGGTAGAGAATATAACCAATCTTCAACATCTTCCGACAAAGTAAACGGAAACATTACCAATTTCTTAGCTTCCTCAGAATGCCCCTCAATTTTTAACGAAGTGGTCATGGTGAGAAATCTTTGAAGGTCCTTGTTGTCATCTTCATTGATTTTTCCAAAAAAAGGTCTTTTCTCTAGTTGTCTGATAGTAGTAGGATGAAGCTGAAAGTGGTCCACAGTCACTGGTTGATTTACAATTGTCAATCGTCCGGCTGGGGTGTTTGCTCTTTCGTAATCTCCCAAAAGTCTCTCTACTGGAGGCGGTGCGCCTGCCATAGTAATTGTTTCTGGATGAGATTTTGTATCTGTATCAGTTCTCGAGTCCAGATTTTCAGAATGGACAGAACCTTCTACGAACTCGGTTTTCTTTCTTGCTTGTCTGAGTCTTGCTCGCAATGTCCTTTCAGGTTCTGCGTCAAAATAAAAACCAGCTAAGGCCTTACCTCGAATAAACAGATTAGCAAACTATTAGTGTCAAATAAAAATAAAAAAAAAATATAAGACTAAAGGAAAATTAAAAGAATTATAAAATTTTAGTTGCATAGCAACAAAATTTTAATTGATCGGAAAATAGCAAGTGTAATATTTTTTTACCGATGTAGTAATAAAATGGGATAATCCCGAATATCGAATCTCGAGGACTGCGTGATGATGTAAAGTTCGTGATAATTTCAATTAACCAAAAAGCATTTGGGGGTTTTGAAATTGATTATATTCAACTCACAAGTAATTAAATTAAGCAATAAAATAGTGAAACGATTAACGAATGAGAGCGAATTGCTAGGTTCGGGGGAGTGATTCGTCTTGTAATGCCTCTGACGTATCAATGCAATAACAACTTCAATAATATATGATTACCGGTTCTTAAGAGCAACTTCAATAAGATATGTCCATAGATAATTACGGTCATGATCAAGCTATCTATTACCAAGAATATCCGGTTCTGATAAAGTATTCCTAGCCCTAGGTCATATTTATTATCATATGTTCTTATTCAGTCCCATAAACAATTATTGTCCAGTTTAAATGTTCATATAGATTTAAATTCCGTTTTTCTGACGGTTTAAGGATAACGCACAGTAATAAGAACAAATCATAATTCTGAAATTAAGAAGTCATTGCATTCATACCATTAAAGTTATTACAATCAGAAACGGGGTCACCCCTAGCAATGGGAGGTTTAGCTACTCATAATGGAAAATAAAACAATGAAAAGAATTGTTGTCATTACAAAATCTGTCGAGGAATCAATCTTCAATCGTGTAGACTCTTGAATGATGTGAAACCCTTGCCAAATTCTGAGTTCTCCAGCTCTTCAGATGCGTTTTTCGTCCTCCGAAATCGTCCCCCCGTGAAAAATAACGTTTTCTAGTTAAATAGTGCAAGTTGGGCCTTTTAGCCAAATTGGGCCATCATACGCGTATGGAACTGAAGCATACGCATATGAACAGAAAAGTTTTTGCACTTTAAAACGCTAGAGGGCGTATGGGACGCATACAGGTCAAGGCCATACGCGTATGACAATACCATACGCGTATGAGCAGAACCATATTTTGCCTTGAAAATCTCAGAACACGTATGAGGTGCGCAGCTTTGTTGAGCCATATGCGTATCATTTGTGCCATACGCGTATGGCCTTTCATGCCTTAGATTTCCTACTTTCTCCACTTGCTTGGCCCAGTTCCGTGCTCCTGTTTTTGAACATCCATACTCTCGAGCCCGAAACCAACACAACTATACCAAAAGAGCATAAAAAGAACCAGAAAGAGATTGCTTTGAACATAATATACTTTGACACAATACGACTCAAATGACTTAAAATCATGTGTTAAATCAGATAGTTTTACCTGAATTTCTGCTTTTTAAATGGTGAAATACTAACACAACTGGTGACTGATCATTAATCTCTAAAGATCATCAATCATAGTTGTGCACCCACGGATGGAGTTTGAGCATATTGAACAAGCACTGTAATCATGAAGAGGAAAATAGTCGAGTTCACACAAGATAGCATGCATTTGCACCAAATATTTTGTTGATTCACGGATATCGTACACACGTTCATAACCAGATTAAATGTGCACAACATTAATAGCCCCATGATTGGGTAATGGATTTGCTTGGACATTAGGATTAACATCTCTGGAGATGAGCATACCACTTCGGACCAGTTTCTGAACTTCACTCATGAGAGGATAACAATTTTCCACAGTGTGACCAGGAGCACCCTTGTGAAAAGTACAATGAGTGTCTGCCTTGTATCAGTATGGAGGATCAGTAGGATGAGGTTGTGGATCCCTCAGTTGAACCAAGTTCTTTTGTAACAACATAGGGAGAAGTTCAGTATAAGTCATCGAAATGGGAGTGACATCAGTAATTTGTTGAGGCTGATATTGTCTATTTCTTCCTCTAAAAACGGCACTTACAGTTTCTTCTTTCTTCTTGGTAAAGTTACTACCAAACCTTTTTGTTCCACCACCAGATGATGATGAACCAGCTTCTTTACTTAGGCGGCCTTCTTGGATACCTTCTTCAAGTCCCATCCCCATGTTTACCATCTCAGTAAAATCATTAGGTGCACTTGCCATCATCCTTTCATAGTAAAATGTACTTAGGATCTTGAGGAACACCTTAGTCATTTCTTTCTCTTCCATTGGAGGGATAATTTGAGCAGCTAGTTCACGCCATCTTTGTACGTACTCTTTGAATGATTCTTTCTCCTTCTGGAATATAGCATGGAGTTGATCTCTGTACGGCGCCATATCAACGTTGTACTTGTATTGTCTGATAAATGCTTCACCCAAGTCATGGAAGGTACGGATGTGTGTACTATCCAAACCCATATACCATTGCAAAGCAGCTCCAAATAAGCTTTCTTGAAAGTAATGAATTAGCAAGCGTTGGTCTTTAGTGTGCATAGACATCTTTCGGACATACATGATCAGATGACTGTGAGGACAAGAATTCCCCTTGTATTTCTCAAATTCTGGGAGTCTGAACTTGGCGGGAACTCTGACATTCGTAACCAAGCATAGATCATTAACTTCTTTCCCAAATAGATATTTTCCCCTTAGGGCCTTGATCTCTTTCTGCATTTCTAAGAATTGGTCTTCAAACTCATCCATTCTTCTCATACCTTCAAAAGGCATACCATGGAAAATTTTCTCTTTGAGGAGAGGAACAGTGTTCACCACAGTAGAAGTATTAGTCATAACAGCTTAAGGATTGCAGCTTGTTAGGCAGGAATCTATTGACCAGCCAATTGGAAGTCCATCTCTATTCCATATGGCCTAGTGGTCCTAGGATTCAATACCGGAATTGCAGGAATCAGAGGAGTCTCGACTTCGGAGATCACAGTAGCTTGAGCTTGAGCTTTAGTTGATGGTTGATTATGAGCAGCCACCAGGTCTTGAACTAGAGAGCTTTTGATCCTTATGTAATTCTAAACACAATGGTATCAAGCTTTGATCAAATTGGTACCTAAATGAATGAGTTCAAGTTTTAAAATATACCTCTGAACTGAGAATCAATTTCAACAATGGAGGCGTTACAGAGTTGTGCCAATGATCTGGATAGCTTCCCTAACCTCCAAAGATGCTAACTGAATGCTTGGAATGGATTGAACACAACAGGAATGAGCTGCTCGACCTCGACTACAAATCAGCCAAGTGACAATGGTGGATTTTGTTTTAGTGATTACTATTGCAATTTTAGGATTTGGATAGCTTCTATGAATGATATGTGAGGTGTATGAATGCTTTAATTGGTTTGAAATGGACTGTGATGCTCAACTGATTCAAAGTACAAGTGAGTTACGTAAAAATGGAAGTTGGTGTTTCTGTGGTTACAGAGGTACTTTGAGTGTTTAGATAGTTTATATGTGATATATGGAAGGTGTTAGAGGTGGAAATTTGGACAGAGCTTGAGCCAACAAGAACTTTGATGTTTGAAACTCAAGAACACTCAAAATGGAGGTTTATGGTGATTTCTGGTTAGGGGCACTTTTGGGGGTGGTGGTTTTGGTGATCAGCTTCTAAATGATGTATAGAAGCCGTTTGGATGGTGTCTAGACACTCAGAATACTCCGAATTTGAAATTGCTCAAAAGATGGGAATGGCTAAAAATGAGAATCTCAAGTGGAGAGGTGACTTGGAGAATTCTAATGTGTTTGATGCAATGAGCAATGCCCTCTATTTATAGGCTAAAATTAGGATTTGTGGATGAAGAAATCAGATCAAAAGGAGATCACTTGTTCAAGTTAGCCAACTTTGTTTCATGGTGAACTTATCTTGCAAACATGGTTCCAATGCATAGTACAAGTATGCTTGGAGTGGTTGAATACTTTAAACATGCTTGGTCTGAACTTTAGGTCGAGTGTATGCAGAAAAAACAAGTTGGAAGCTCAAGGAGAGTGTACTTTGTGATTAAAGCTTCTTTTTCAAAATGTAAGTCACCACTTTTGTACATAAATGGCATGAAACATTGGTTAGGACTTGAATTAATTGGTCCATAGCTCAAAAGCAAGTGAAATCAGCTGATTTTGGTGTTTAGAACAAGTTACATGGTCTCCAAACAAGTATCTTGCAGATTTGGATCAAGATTCAAACTTTGTTCTTCATGTTCATGGCTTGAATTCAAGTGCTAAGGTGCCTTATTCACAAATTCATAACTCATGGCTTAAGTGTTGGAATTTCATGCTAATGGTCTCTTTGGAAAGCCCTTGTTACATACTTCAATCCACTTGTTGGAAGTTTTCCCAAACTTGTAACACCCCAAATTCTACCCAGAATTATAATGCGAGAAATCAGAGTATATTAAAAATTTAACAAACAAAACATTGGGGTATCACATATCAACTTAAAACATCAACTTGTATTTCATTCAACAATGATACATTGCATTCGAATTAATAGTCAAATATCAGCTTTATTCAACTTAAACAACTTGGAAATATAATATGTACTTCTCATTATTCAACTTAGAACTCAACAACTAAAAACATCAACAACTTAGTAAAACAACTATCATAGAATAAACATAAACAATCATTTATCCCATCCCGAGTGCTACGTTTCAAAGCGACACATCAACTGGACTCGATGAAGTGACAAACTGCCACAGTTATACTTGAGTACCTACTCATTTCCCATGATAGGGGAAACATCAGCAGAAAGGGTGAGATATCAAACTATATAAATAGGATCATGATAAATTATATATCAGGTAAAGAATATAAATGAATCACTGCTTCGCACATCATCAACATAAACAACACCAATAACATCATCAATGAATAGTCATAATATCAACATATAAACATATTCAACAAGTCATCGTATACGCATCTTCAAACAACTCAACATATAAGCATCTTCAACAAGTCAACATATAATCATCAATATCATCATATAAGCATCTTCAACAAGTCAACATTTAAGCAACTTCAACAAGTCAACATATAAGCAACTTCAACAAGTCAACATATAAGCAACTTCAACAAAACAAATCAACATATAAGCATCACGATGCATAAACAACAACTCTAACCAACAACAACTGACAACGACTCAAATGCGACTCAACTATGCATATGCATGTGGTACCATTGGAGTAAAACTCCCAATGCTATCAATCGCCAGTAATTTCGAGGAAAACATCCAACTTTATCATCTTTGCCATTAAAGGCCAACACTGTCATCGTTGCCATTAAAGGCTAACGCTATCAATGTTATGCTATGCGAAAACTTTTCGACTACAACTCAATCAACTCAATCAACTCTATCCATAACAATCAACTCTATCAACAACAATCGACTCTATCAACTCAATCAATTCAATCAACTCTATCAACAACAATCAACGATTTATCACCATCTCGACATACCAACATATCATCATAATCAACTAAACTAACGACAATTCGCTAGGATTCATACCATAAGATTAATCACATAACAATGCACAATACAACCATATTGGCAATCACAACATTATTCGCAACAAAGGCGTCCAAACCAAAATCACAATTTTTGGTCAATTCTCAAAATAGTCTCAGTATGCCAATTTATCAAGTAAACCGAATCAACTTCCAATTAACATTTAACAAAATTAGATATCATGTTAATTATCAAAATGACATAATTGGCATAGCAATATATTATTCTCAACATAGATATTCAACCAAAACACAATTACGGTCAAATTCTCAAGATACCGTTATTTACCTACAACCCGAATAATTTATCTAAGTCCAAGTATTTTCCAATTAAATAGACTTATTAAAATTATTCCAACTATTAGTTAAGTCAACCAATTAATAATCATATTATATTAATCTTGAGCATGTCTTAATGTTAATAAGTGTTACTGTAATCATCATTAAAGGAAACTAGTTAAATAGCATGATCAAGGAAATTAGATGGAGATGCCCATCTCAAGAGTGGGGAATGGGTGAATAGTAACAGGGGTGCCCTTCTCCACAATGGAAATTGTAACACCCGTATAATTTTAATTTTAATTTAATTTGAATATTAGATTAATAATTATTATTATTATGGATTTTATGAAAATAATGGAAAATTGATGGTTAATGGCATTTGGGCCATGTGTGAGATTAGTAAGAAGAGGGGGTGTGGTGTAGTAAAGCCCTTACTAATTTAATATTATTTTTCATAAAATAATTAGAATTGGGAAAGAAGGAACAGAACGTGAAAAGAGAGAAGTTGGAACGCGAAGAACGTAGAAGAGGAACAAAGAGGAAGAGACCAAAGAGCAAGAATTTGACTAAGGTAAGGGGGGACTCTTCCAATTATCATCTCTTATCGTAATTATAGATGAATAGTGTATGAATAGTTGTGTTGTTGAGTCAATTCTGTTGGTATGTCAGAGTTAGGTTTTGGGGTTCTAAGAATTGGGTTAGATTTCGGAATTTGGATGTGTTTGATTGATATATGATGATATATTAGTTTGTATGAATGAATCCTGTGAATGAAAACATGAAATTGGACTGTTTTAGACTCAAAATCGTGGACTGGTATGAGTAGAAACGAGTGGGTTTTGGACTGTTACGAAATTGCAGGTTTCTGGGCATTTTTCTGGTGTTTCGCGTATGGAACAGTGTCATACGCGTATGGGATAAAGTCATACGCGTATGAGGGACACTCCCAAGGGGCTATACGCGTATGATACGCAGGTGCCCTGTCCCAAATACCCTGTACTGATGATTTGCATATAGGGAGCGTATGAGGATGCTCATACGCGTATGGAAATTTTTAAAGAGGAAACTGGTCCTGGTGATACGCGTATGGCAAGGCTGATACGCGTATGGGTTGGTTTTAGGCCATTCTGGATTCTGATGAAATGCGTATGATACGCGTATGAGGCATGGTGATACGCGTATGGATGCGTATAGGCTATATGATACGCGTATGGTCGTTGCATGTGTAAAATTCTGTTTTGTGAATTTTCTAAAAAGTTCAATGATGTGTAACTTTCGATCTGTAGACCTGTTTTGTGTGGTGTTTGAGACTGTGTAAACCTTGTGATGTGATTCTGTGGTTTACTGAGGATTGATTGTATTGAATGATGTTAATGTATATATGAACATGCTTAGTAATGATGATGATAATGATGAAATGAGTATAGATGATGCTACTCATAGAGTGGAGATGATGAAAGTATGTTATATATATGTTTGCATGCATTCATAAGCATTGAAGAGGGCTGAATCCTAGATGATGAGAGGATTCAGTGAATGGCAGAATTCCCATTGTGTGGAATTTGTGCTGGCAGGGCCGTATCTGGATGATGATAGATCGGTCGGTGGGTGATTCCCTTTGATGATGATTGGTACCACATGCATAGAGTCAGTTGCATTCATTTGCCTGGATTTGATAACATGACTATATGTATACTCTTATATTATTGTGATGATATGTGTATGTATGTTGATGGACGACCTAGATATAGATGAGTTGGGTGAATAATATAATTGTTAATGTACTGTTATTTATAATGCAATAATATTTGTTAATTGCGAATGAGACTCACCCTTACACTATATTTTTCAGATTGAGGATAGCGGCTTCGACTCGGTGAGGATTAGCTCATGAGTCAATGTGTCGGTTAGCGTCGGGTCATGCTCTGATAGGTGTAACACTGGGGAACGTTGTTTTTAAGTTTATGACATTAACTCTGTTTTGTTTAATTTATTTTGAGGATTGGAAGCATTAATGATGTGATGCTAGTCGATGATTATTCCGCTGTGTAAACATGAGTTATTTGATTTATGAGTTATGTTAAGACGTTTTCCTTCAGTGAATGCATGACTATGACAGACGTTGTTTTATTTTATTATTAATTGTGACGCCCTTGTGCATGTAACTCTGATTTAATTGTTTAATTGCCGCGGGGTTTAGAAGGGTGTTACAATAGTGGTATCAGAGCATTGTCGGTCGTTGTGACCAGAGTCTTGGCGTCAGTCTTTCTGTGTATGCGACTAATACGAGTTCTTTGTCGATACTTTCGTTTCTGACTGAATTGTTTGTGATTAAGCAGAGCAATGGCTGGAAGAGGTGGAAGAAATGATGATGCTATTGCTGAAGCTCTGGGCATGATTGCTGGTGTGCTTGGAGGGGGAGCTGTAGGAGCAGGGATTGGTGCTGATAGGCAATTGGGGAATTTTCAGAGGAACAATCCTCCATTGTTCAAGGGCACGCATGATCCTTAGGGTGCTCACAAATGGCTCAAAGAGATCGAGAGGATCTTCAGAGTCATTGATTATGCTGAGAACCTCAAGGTGAGGTATGGCACTCACATGTTATCTGAAGAGGCTGATGATTGGTGGTTAGCAACCAGAGCTGAGCTGGATACTGATGGTGTAGAAGTTACTTGGGCTATATTCAAGAGGGAATTTCTGAGGAGGTATTTTCCTGAGGATGTCAGGGGCAGAAAAGAGGTTGAATTTCTGGAGCTGGTCCAAGGTAACATGACGGTACCAGAGTATGTTGCAAAGTTTGTGGAGCTGGCAAAGTATTATGTACACTACAACAATGATGAAGCCAGTGAGTTCTCAAAATGTGTCAAGTTTGAGAATGGTCTTCGTGATGAGATCAAGCAGGGTATTAGGTACCAGAGGATTCGGAGGTTTGTTGACTTAGTGGATTGTAGCAGGATTTTTGAGGAGGATAATATCAAGCTGAAGTCATCGCACTCTCGCGAGTTAGTTGATAGAAAAGGGAAGAAGCCTATGGATAGAGGTAAACCATATGGTAGAGGTAAGTCTGCTGATTGGAAGAAACCCAGTGGGGGAGATTCTAGTGCTCGTATCAGATGTTACAATTGTGGTGAGGTGGGACATCGTCGGAACGAGTGTAAGAATGATCAGAAGAAATGTTACAAGTGTGACCAGGTGGGTCATATTGCTGCTGATTGTGAGAGGAAGAGTGTGACTTGTTACAACTGTGGTGAAGAGGGTCACATTAGTCCGAATTATACCAAGCCAAAGAAGAACCAATCGGGAGGAAAGGTTTTTGCTTTGACCGGGTCAGAGACTACTCCAGAAGACAGACTGATTAAAGGTACGTGTTTCATTCATGGCACACCTTTAGTTGCAATTATTGATACTGGAGAAACTCATTCTTTTATTTCTTTGGATTGTGCTATGAGGTTGAATCTTGAGATATCTGATATAAAGGGAAGTATGGTTATTGACACTCCTGCGTCGGGTTCAGTAACTACTTCGTTTGCATGCATGAATTGTCCGGTTGACATTTTTGGCAGAGAATTCGGGATGGACTTAGTGTGCCTTCCGTTGAAACAACTCGATGTAATCCTGGGAATGAACTGGTTGGAGTTCAACCGTGTTCATATCAACTGTTTTGCGAAGACGGTAATTTTTCCCGAAGAGGTTAGCACTGATAATCTGGAAATGACAGCTAGACAGGTGAATGAGGCTATCGAGGATGGTGCAACAGTGTTTATGTTGTTCGCATTGATGAATGTGAAGAAAAAGTGGCGAGTAGCGAATTACCTGTTGTGTGTGAATTTCCAGAAGTTTTTCCAGAAGATGTGAATGAATTACCACCGGAAAGAGAAGTGGAGTTTTCTATTGATTTAATTCCGGGAACTAGTCCAGTGTCGATGGCACCATATCGTATGTCGCCGTCTGAGTTGGCCGAACTGAAGAAGCAGTTAGAAGAATTGCTGGAGAAGAAATTCATTCGTCCTAGTGTTTCTCCGTGGGGTGCGCCTGTGTTACTAGTGAAGAAGAAAGAGGGTTCGATGAGGCTGTGTGTAGATTACAGACAATTGAACAAGGTTACTATCAAGAAGCGGTATCCTTTGCCGAGGATTGATGATTTGATGGATCAGTTGGTTGGGGCGCGTGTGTTTAGCAAAATTGATCTGAGGTCTGGGTATCATCAGATACGTGTGAAAGATGACGATATTTAGAAGACTGCTTTTAGAACAAGGTATGGACATTATGAGTATTCTGTAATGCCGTTTGGAGTCACTAATGCACCTGGTGTTTTATGGAGTATATGAACAGGATCTTTCATCCTTATCTCGATAAGTTCGTGGTGGTGTTTATAGATGACATCCTAATATACTCTAAGGATGAGGAAGAGCATGCCGAACATCTCAGAACGGTATTGGAACTGTTAAAAGAGAAGCAACTTTTTGCCAAGCTGTCGAAGTGTGAATTCTGGTTAGGGGAAGTCAGTTTTCTTGGACATGTGATTTCTAAGAATGGTATTGCTATTGATCCTACAAAGATAGAAGTTGTGTCTCAGTGGGAAGCTCCGAAGACAGTGTCAGAGATTCGTAGCTTTCTTGGTCTTGCAGGTTACTACAGAAAGTTTATTGAAGGATTTTCAAAGTTAGCATTAACGTTAACTAAACTAACCAGGAAGGGACAAGCTTTTATTTGGGATGCAAAGTGTGAAGAAGGATTCCAAGAGCTGAAGAGGAGGTTGACTAGTGCTCCTATCTTGATTTTGCCGAATCCGACAGAATCATTCGTGGTTTATTGTGATGCATCACTGATGGGTTTAGGTGGCGTATTGATGCAAAATCAACAAGTAGTTGCTTATGCGTCGAGACAACTCAAAGTACATGAAAGGAATTATCCGACTCATGATTTGGAGTTGGCAGCTGTAGTTTTTGTTTTGAAGTTGTGGCGGCACTATTTGTATGGTTCGAGATTTGAAGTATTCAGTGATCATAAGATCCTAAAGTATCTCTTTGATCAGAAAGAGTTGAATATGAGGCAGAGAAGGTGGTTAGAATTTCTGAAAGACTATGATTTTGGTTTGAATTACCATCCGGATAAGGCAAACGTTGTTGCTGATGCATTGAGTAGGAAGACCTTGCATATGTCTATGCTAATGGTGAAGGAATTGGATTTGATTGAACAATTCAGAGACTTGAGTTTGGTGTGTGAAGGCACTCCTACTAGTGTCAAATTGGGTATGCTGAAGCTGACTAGCGGTATTCTTGAAGAGATTAGAGAGGGTCAGAAAACTGATGTTGAATTGATCGATAAGTTGAATTTGATTAATCAAGGCAAGAGTGGCGAATTCAGAATTGACGAGAATGGTATACTGAGGTTTGGTGACCGAGTTTGTGTTCCTGATGTTGCTGAACTACGAAAATGTATTTTGGAAGAAGGACACCGTAGTGGGTTGAGCATTCATCCTGGTGCTACCAAGATGTATCATGGTTTGAAAAAGTTGTTTTGGTGGCCTGGAATGAAGAAAGAGATTGCTGAGTTTGTGTACTCTTGTTTGACGTGCCAAAAGTCAAAGATTGAGCATCAGAAACCGTCTGGGTTAATGCAACCGATGTTTATTCCTGAATGGAAGTGGGATAGCATATCGATGGATTTTGTGTCGGGTTTGCCGAGAACTGTCAGAAATTGTGAAGCTATCTGGGTCGTGGTAGACAGATTGACGAAGTCTGCACATTTTATACCAGTGAGAATGGATTATCCGATGGAGAAGCTAGCTCAGTTGTATATTGAGAAGATAGTTAGTCTACATGGTATTCCTTCAAGTATCGTGTCAGACAGAGATCCGAGGTTTACGTCTAAGTTCTGGGAAGGTTTGCAGAAAGCTTTGGGTACTAAGCTGAGACTAAGTTCTGCTTATCATCCGCAGACTGATGGACAGACTAAGAGGACAATTCAGTCGTTAGAGGATTTGTTGCGTGCTTGTGTGTTAGAAAAAGGAGGTACTTGGGATAGTTATCTGCCTTTGATTGAGTTTACCTACAACAACAGTTATCATTCGAGTATCGGTATGGCTCCGTTTGAGGCTTTATATGGTAGGAGGTGTAGGACGCCGTTGTGTTGGTACGAATCTGGTGAGAGTGCTGTGATTGGTCCAGAAATTGTACAAGAGACCACAGAGAAGATTAAGATGATTCAAGAGAAGATGAAAGCTTCTCAGAGTCGTCAGAAGAGTTATCATGACAAGAGGAGGAAAACACTTGAGTTTCAAGAGGGAGACCATGTGTTTATGAGAGTTACTCCTATGACAGGTATTGGTCGGGCATTGAAGTCAAAGAAGTTGACTCCACGTTTTATTGGACCATTCCAAATTTCAGAAAGAGTGGGAGAAGTGGCATATCGTGTCGCTTTACCGCCGATGCTTGCAAACTTGCATGATGTGTTTCATGTGTCTCAGTTGAGGAAATACATTTCAGATCCGTCCCATGTGATCCAAGTAGATGATGTACAGGTAAACGACAACTTAACGGTTGAGGCATTGCCTGTGAGGATTGAGGATCGAAGGCTGAAGCAATTGCGTGGTAAGGAAATAGCTTTAGTCAGAGTAGCTTGGGGAGGACCGGCTGAAGGAAATGTTACCTGGGAGCTAGAGAGCTAGATGAAGGATTCTTATCCAGAGCTCTTTACCTGAGGTATGTTTTCGAGGACAAAAACTCTTTTAATGGGGGAGAGTTGTAACACCCGTATAATTTTAATTTTAATTTAATTTGAATATTAGATTAATAATTATTATTATTATGGATTTTATGAAAATAATGGAAAATTGATGGTTAATGGCATTTGGGCCATGTGTGAGATTAGTAAGAAGAGGGGGTGTGGTGTAGTAAAGCCCTTACTAATTTAATATTATTTTTCATAAAATAATTAGAATTGGGAAAGAAGGAACAGAACGTGAAAAGAGAGAAGTTGGAACGCGAAGAACGTAGAAGAGGAACAAAGAGGAAGAGACCAAAGAGCAAGAATTTGGCTAAGGTAAGGGGGGACTCTTCCAATTATCATCTCTTATCGTGATTATAGATGAATAGTGTATGAATAGTTGTGTTGTTGAGTCAATTCTGTTGGTATGTCAGAGTTAGGTTTTGGGGTTCTAAGAATTGGGTTAGATTTCGGAATTTGGATGTGTTTGATTGATATATGATGATATATTAGTTTGTATGAATGAATCCTGTGAATGAAAACGTGAAATTGGACTGTTTTAGACTCAAAATCGTGGACTGGTATGAGTAGAAACGAGTGGGTTTTGGACTGTTACGAAATTGCAGGTTTCTGGGCATTTTTCTGGTGTTTCGCGTATGGAACAGTGTCATACGCGTATGGGATGAAGTCATACGCGTATGAGGGACACTCCCAAGGGGCTATACGCGTATGATACGCAGGTGCCCTGTCCCAAATACCCTGTACTGATGATTTGCGTATAGGGAGCGTATGAGGATGCTCATACGCGTATGGAAATTTTTAAAGAGGAAACTGGTCCTGGTGATACGCGTATGGCAAGGCTGATACGCGTATGGGTTGGTTTTAGGCCATTCTGGATTCTGATGAAATGCGTATGATACGCGTATGAGGCATGGTGATACGCGTATGGATGCGTATAGGCTATATGATACGCGTATGGTCGTTGCATGTGTAAAATTCTGTTTTGTGAATTTTCTGGAAAGTTCAATGATGTGTAACTTTCGATCTGTAGACCTGTTTTGTGTGGTGTTTGAGACTGTGTAAACCTTGTGATGTGATTCTGTGGTTTACTGAGGATTGATTGTATTGAATGATGTTAATGTATATATGAACATGCTTAGTAATGATGATGATAATGATGAAATGAGTATAGATGATGCTACTCATAGAGTGGAGATGATGAAAGTATGTTATATATATGTTTGCATGCATTCATAAGCATTGAAGAGGGCTGAATCCTAGATGATGAGAGGATTCAGTGAATGGCAGAATTCCCATTGTGTGGAATTTGTGCTGGCAGGGCCGTATCTGGATGATGATAGATCGGTCGGTGGGTGATTCCCTTTGATGATGATTGGTACCACATGCATAGAGTCAGTTGCATTCATTTGCCTGGATTTGATAACATGACTATATGTATACTCTTATATTATTGTGATGATATGTGTATGTATGTTTATGGACGATCTGGATATAGATGAGTTGGGTGAATAATATAACTGTTAATGTACTGTTATTTATAATGCAATAATATTTGTTAATTGCGAATGAGACTCACCCTTACACTATATTTTTCAGATTGAGGATAGCGGCTTCGACTCGGTGAGGATTAGCTCATGAGTCAATGTGTCGGTTAGCGTCGGGTCATGCTCTGATAGGTGTAACACTGGGGAACGCTGTTTTTAAGTTTATGACATTAACTCTGTTTTGTTTAATTTATTTTGAGGATTGGAAGCATTAATGATGTGATGCTAGTCGATGATTATTCCGCTGTGTAAACATGAGTTATTTGATTTATGAGTTATGTTAAGACGTTTTCCTTCAGTGAATGCATGACTATGACAGACGTTGTTTTATTTTATTATTAATTGTGACGCCCTTGTGCGTGTAACTCTGATTTAATTGTTTAATTTCCGCGGGGTTTAGAAGGGTGTTACAGAAATGGTGGAGACGTCCACTTCCATACTTGTGTATCATTTCCATTTCCAAAACCAACATTTAATTATAAAGGATATTCGAATCAAATACAATTTCGATCGATTCGTAAAATATCACAATTTCAAGAAAATAACACCACCACGTTAATATACTAATTAAACTTAGCTACCACGTAAATTTTCATCAAATTCTGGATAACTAATTATACCACTTAATTCAGCTATTTCGATCAAATAGGACTATTTTGCATTTCATTAGTTCTATAACTGCTACTGTTACACACTTCCTATCCTACTATTTTCAATGTATTCCATCTCATAATTATAACTCTTTTCAATTTGTCATACCATTATGCATATTATTAAGTAACAGTATGTGGAACTATGGAAACAGAAAACAGGGCATATATTGCATAAAAGAGCAACGACAATTAAATGAAATCACATTGCACAGTAACTACATAAACTTCATGGAGTTGCCGAACGACACTCTTCTCATACTATGCCGCCCGTTACAGGGCTTGGGGCTATGGCGTCTGCCTTGCTTTCTCAGCCGACCGGAATGGCTACAAGGGCGTCTCTATGGCACTAAGAAATTGCTACTTCTATTTTCTTGCGCACAATACCATAGTTTTACACGCACAACATTACATTTTGTTTCAAATGAAATTCCAAAATTAACACCACACAATAACTAATCTATACCCTAAACCCACTTACAATCCATCATATTCCCATTTAGGTAGTAAGAATCTCCCCTTACCTTGGATTGAGAGCAGCTTTAAGGAAAATCAATGGAAGATTTGGGAGAAATAGCACTTGAGAACAACACCCCTTGGCCTCCTTCTTCTCCTCTACACAACCCTAGCCTTTCTTTCTTTTCCTCTTTCTCGGGTAACCACAAGCTTCCTCTACTATTATTCCAAAAGTGCTACTACATAGTTAGTAAACCACACAAATGGACCTAATGACATTATACCCATTAATACATAGTAACACTACTATTTAAGCCCAATATCATCTCTACACTTAATATAAAAATAATACTTCCACTTAAACTCCATTATAATAAAATCCGATTATTTCAATATACCGACTTAATAAAATAATTCCAACTTCAAAGATAAGATCTCAATAAATAAATAATATTATTCTTAATATTATTCTTCCGACTATCCGACTAAAATCCGACTTTAACTTAATAAATCCAAATACGCCTCTTAAAATAATACCGACAATCCAAATTCGACTGAATCCAATACTTAAATCCTTTAATAATTTAATTCACCAATTTAATTAAATTCAGGGCATTACAAAACTCATTTTGGATCTTGGTGAAAATTGACCATAAAGTTGGAAGAAATCTAGGTTAAAACACTTAAAATTTCTTCAAAGTTTTTTTGACATAAACTACTTGATCCAATATCTCTCAAATAAATCACTTTTTGAAGAAATGTTATAGGTGAAAAAGTTGCTTGTTTGATCAAGATCTACAACTTTCATGTTGGAAGACATTTGAGTTTGTAGGTGAATTTTGAAGTTCCCAAAATGAGGTCAAAAGCACTTAAAACCCTAATTTTGACTTTTTGTTGAATTTTTTATTTTCTTGATTTTTCTTGATCAAATGAATTTAATAATCATATGTTGATGATTTTGATCTTCAAAAGTCCATAGTTGATCAAATTTCTCAAAAGTAAAAGGTTGACCTACATAGTTGACTTTTCCAAATGAACTGCAATTTTGTGGATCCCAATTGAATCAAGCTCTCCTCTTCAAATGGATGATGTGAGTGGATTATAATATTGAATTGAAGTTCCTTGAATCATAGTTTGAGCCATGGAGCCATGTCTTGATTAAAAGTCAATTTCCCAGATGAATTAGGTCAAAACCCCTAATTTGTGCACCAGATGAATTTGGAAGTGGTTGATTTTGATTTGAAACATAATTAGACTTGAATATTGGTGAGGATGATCATTTTATCACATGAGAATTCCTTGAGCTTCTTTTGATCTTCAACTCCCTAATTTGCTTACCCTAATTTGCTTAGGCCCTTTGATCAATCTCCTGTTTTGAAACAAGCAACACACAAGCAACAAGCAACAATATTTTTGATATTTTGGTTAGTAAAATGATATATGCATGATGATGATCCTAAAACTTGAAATAGGGTGGGATCTCAGTGGCCAAAAATTGGGGTACAACAATATTAAAGGAAGAGAATTAGGTTAATTGATAAGGGAATAAGGTTTTGGAGAATTGAGATTGATCGTGGAAAAAGTTGTAGAGAAGGAAAAAAAAGGAAAAGAGGCACAAGGGTTTGGTGAAGATACGAAGAGTTACTGTGAATAGGAAAAGTTGCAGAAGAGGCAAAGGTTGAAATCTACAGCGAAGCTCGGATTCGATCGGAGAATTATAGAGCGGTCTCCAATCCAAGGTAAGGGTGGGGTTCAAACTCTATAATCGGGAATATGATATGTGGGATTTTGGATTGTTGAAATTACTATCGTGTTTGATGTTGTTGTTGTCTGTGCTAATGTTGTTTGTTGTGATGTTTTTCTGAAATCAATAAGAAACTAATTCTGGTTCTTTCAATGAAATGTTATTACAAAAGAAAATTGTTCGTGTTGATTTAGTATAAACTGATGTTTCTGAAATGCTGATTGTTGTGTTAATGGATCAATGAAATGATCGCCGAAATTGGAATCTGCGAGGAAGAAGAAAAAGGGAAATTCTGTGAAGGAGAAGTTGGGGTGGGCTCCCCAGATTACTAATAAAAAAGGGGGATGGGCGCCCATATAAGGAAATAGGGATCACTCCAATTTTCCTATGTTTCTTAGTTGTTTTAATCTACTGGTAATTATGTTTTAATCTACTGGTAATTATAGTAACAGAATACATTCTATGGGAATAGTTTATCATGATTTGCAAAAATCGTATGTTAGTAGCAGGGAAATAATTTGATAATAGGCTCAACTAAAGTAACAGGAAGATACATATAACTTAGCTAGTAGGATAATTAAAAATTGATTGACAAAAAGTTGGCTTAGCAGAAGCATTTTGGTGACAGTAGAATGATGACAGATAATAGATTTTGATAGCAGAAATAATTTCTAATGATAGAGAACCAGTATTAATAGTAAGCAATTGATGAAAATAGTATCGAATAGGAGTGTTAGTAATTTTAACCGAAGATTAATTAACCGTTTTTAGTTAAAAATTGTCCGAGTAATTAGGGAATGGTTGTGGTGTGTTTTGGTGATTTGATTTGTTGAGTACTTAGTTGAAAAATGTGAATTTGCAGGTGGTGATGAATTTAGTTGAATTGCCTCTAATTATTGGCAATATAAAGTTGTAGGCTTTATGGCCAATGATGATTTGTCGTTGAATTAATTGTGTTGATTTATGATTGTTGATTTGTTGTTGATATGTTGTAGCTGGTATGTTGTTGAATTGTTGTCGTTGATATGTTGATACTAAGTTGTAGGCATATGGCCATTGTCGAAGTGATGATGAGTACCTCTATTTATTGGAACAATGTTGCTGAGTTGTTGTGTTGTTGATGAATTATTATTGTTGTTATATGACATCCATATTGCGTCGCATAAATCGCATTATCAAGTTGGGGGCTTATGCTCTGTAAGTTGGCCTAGATTGGCAAAATATTAAGTTGGAGGCTTATTCCTTGTTTTTAAGGTGAAGGCTTATGCCTTGTTGATGCCTCTATTAACTGGCGGTTATTAAGTTGGGAGTTCTGCTCCAATGGTACCACATGCATGTGCATCGTCGTGAGTCGCATTTTAAGTCACATATTTGAGTTGCTATGTTAATAAGTTGTGAAGATTGTAGTAACTGTTTATATGAAGTGGTGATTTTATATACTCGAATTCTAATATATTGTTTATCACACTCTTGTTTATATAGTTCGATATCTCACCCCTTCTATTTGAATGTTACTCCTATGTTGATAACGTGCAGGTAAACAAGAATGAAGAATAGTTAGCTTTGATAGTTCGAGTCGGTGATGTCGCTCTAATACGTAACACTCGGGGGATGGACGATAGTTATTTAGTTGTTGCCTTTGTTTCATGTTGCTGAATTTTAATGTTGAATTTTAAGAAGTACCAAGATGTTTCAAGTTGTTTTAGTTGAAAAAGATGATATGTTTATTTAAAATTGAATATTGTGATTCCGCTGCGTAAGTAATAAAAAGTTGTTTGGTTTCAAAGACTACAACATGCTGTTATCGGTTCATCCGAATGTTATGTGTTATGTATCTGTTTTAATTGCGATTAATTGTCGTTGTTTTAAAGTTGAAAGTGTAGCATCCCATATTGTCTAACTTTTATAAATTTGATTTTTATAATTCTCGCCGGGTAAAAATAGGGTGTTACATGTGTTACACGCATTTGTTTTTAAAATATAGGCTAAATTACAGTTTTGGTCCCCCTGTTTTAGGTTTTTCACGATTTTAGTCCCCCTATTTTCTTTTTAAACAGTTTTGGTCCCCCATCCCAATTTTGTCCATGAACAATGCATGAACAGTACATGTCCGTACATGAACAGTACATGTCCGTAAAATATAATAAGAATGTAAAAAAGAAAGATAAAATTGGTTTACCAACAGAGTTTATTATTTAAAAAAAACATATTTTGATTTATATATGAATCATAAATAATATTTATCGATATATAAATTTTTTGAAAAAACAAATAAAAATATTTATCGATATATAAAAATATTTGGAAAAACCGTAAATTTTTCAGTATGTAATGTAATTTTTGTTTTGACATTATTTATTAAAATATTTGGATAAAAAAAAAGTTGTTACCATTTACAAAAAGAATATTAAGATTAATTCATTAATTTAAAAATAACAATTTTCATTTATAACATATATGAGTGAAATGATTAAATCAATAATATATAGCTCTTTCTTTTTAATATTATGTTAAAAAAATTGTAACTTAAATTAAAAATAATTTCAAAATAAAATATTATTAAATAAGTTTTTTAAAAAAAAAACATATTTTTCCTATGTTTGGATTCAAATTTTAACTTAAATATATTTTTTTTAACTGTACAAAAATTGTAATATCCGTGCATTCGCAAGAATTATAATCTGGATAGCCGTCCGTTTGCTCGGGTACCGGTTGTTGTGCGCATTTGTTTTTAAAATATAATAAGAATAAAAAACAGAAATACAAAATTTTATGACCAATAAAGTTTATTATTTTTGTAAGAAAAACGTATTATTATTTATATTTGGAGCATAAATATAGTTTTTCCATATAAATAAATATTGGGATCAACCATATCTTTTCCTTAGTTAGAAAAATATTTATGCAATCATTTAGTTTTAAAAATATCAACTAATAACATAGTATTTGTAAATAGTGTTTTAATTGTATAAATAAATATTAGTAATATAAAACAACATATTTTTCGTGTTTGAATTCACTATTTTTAACACATTTACTTTTATTTTATTTAATTATACAAAAAATGTAATAACATGTGTGTTTGCATAAATTCTAGTCTAGATACCCGTGTGTTGACTGGATACTGGTATGATATGCGCATTTCTTTAAAAAATGTAATAAGAATGAAAAGAAATAGAAACAAAATTGCGTAAACAAAATAATTTCTTATTTTTAAAAGATAGATATATTATTATTTATATTTTCAGTCTGTAAATATTATATTTGTTTTGACATTATTTATGAAAATATTTCGATTAATAAAAAAACTTATTCCCATTTTAAAAATAAACTAAGATTTACTCATTCATTTAAAAATATTTTAAATTATTTAATAAGAAACATATATTTTCTCGTATTTGAATATTATTTGTAGGATATATATATATATATATATATATATATATATATATATATATATATATATATATATATATATATATATATATATATATATATATATATATATATATATATATTTCTCTTATTGACATTAATAAAATATATTAGTGAAATTATTACATCACTAATTTATAGCTCACTTTTCCATATATTTTCGTTAAAGAAATTTATATCTTAAATTAAAACTAATTAAAAAGTTAAAAATATTAGTATCATATATGATTAAAAACAACATATTTTCCCGTGTTTGGACTCATATAAATTAAATCATTTTTCGTCAATATATTGTAAATATTTGAAAAATTAGTGTCAAAATGTCTTCCAGTGTTTTCATAAATAATAAAGTTTTCTCGTTTAAAAAAGCTATTAACATTCACTCATTAATTTATATATATATATATATATATATATATATATATATATATATATATATATATATATATATATATATATATATATATATACACACATATATTTTCCTGCATTTAAATATTTAAATTAATTTATGAGAAAAATATTTTTCTCGTATTTGAATAATCAGTACATTTTTCCCTTAGATATATGTTTCTCTTATTTACATCAATAACATATAATTGTGAAATTACTACACCAATATATATAGTTTCTCTAGTATTTAATTATGCAAACATTGTTTTAATTGTATAAATATGAAGTAGTAATATAAATTATAACATAAATATTTGAATCAGTAGTACATTTTTTCTCGTATATAAAAATAATACCGTTTCTAAAAATATATGAATTAATATTTTATTGTTTTTCCGTATTTTGACAATAATTATAAAAATATTTAAACTAGTATTATAGTTTTGTACGTATATCAAAGTAATATCCCTTTTAAAAATATTTGAATTAATCATAGATTGTTTTCCCGTATTTTAATTTGTTTGTATTACATGCTTGATTATTTGCACGATTTTTGTTATATTTAGAATATTAAATATATATTTTTATTTTATCATATGATATTATTAAATCATAAACTTAAATTAAAAATAACCAATAATATAGTTGTTAAGCTCTATAATATTACATGTTTGACCTTTTATATATATTAATACTAACTTCAAAAAAAAGCATTAATTTTATTTTAAAAGTGAGAATTTTTTTATAGATTATTAGTAAAAATTGTTTATTCAAATTAGAATGCTGGCTTAAGTCAATTATCCAAAGGTGAGGAGTGTTTTTGATCCTGTAGGGGCTGAATCTATTCTTAAAATACCGTTGGTGGAGGATGTTGTGGAGGATAGGTTGGTTTGGCAAGAGGAGAAGCATGGTGAGTATAGTGTGAAATCGGGGTATAGGATGTGGAGAGAATTGTAGAGGGGTACGAGGTGTCATGGTATGGAGGGTAATTGGAAGAATCTGTGGAATATTTCCGCTCCTTCTAGAGCTAAGCATCTGTTATGGCGGGTTTGTAGGAGATGCCTCCCGACTCGAACCAAGTTGCAACAACATCATGTTCTATGTCCATCTATTTTCCCGTGGTGTGAGTTGGAAGAAGAGGATGAGTGGCACATTTTTTTCGGCTGCGTTTCTACTTTTCAGAGTTGGCGGGCAGCAGGTTTGTCTTCTATAATTGACTCTCGAATACACTCTTTTCATGATGCTAAGTCAATTATTTTTGACGTCTGTAGTCGGGAGGACCGTAGGACTGCAGGTAGATTTGCGGTCATGCTTGAGGTTCTTTGGAAGAGTAGAAATGATGTCGTTTGGAAAGATAGTCGAGAAGACGCCCTTCGTATCGGTTTACAAGCGTATTATAATTGGTATGATTGGTTCGAAGCTAGAAAGGAACCTTTGGAGTGTGATACTAATAATGTTCCCGCAGTTTGGAGTCCGCCAATGGTTAATCAGGTAAAATGCAATGTCGATGCGGGTTTCAATAATGTTTGTGGTACTACTAATCGAGGTTGGTGCTTTAGGGATCATTTGGGGAGTTTTATTAGAGCAGGTATTTCATGGGATGTAGGTCTGCTTTCGGTCTTTGAAGCTGAAGCCATTGCTTTGAAGGAAGCAATCCAATATGCCATCTCCTCCCAATTTTCTCATGTTGTCTTTGAAAGTGATTGTCAAGTTGTTGTCAATTCTGTAAAAGCTAAACATGTCGGCTCCTCTAAATTTAGTTGTATCATTAGATCTATTCAGAATATGTTATGTTTATTCAGAA
The DNA here is from genome assembly GCF_029867415.1 of Vicia villosa. Lineage (NCBI taxonomy): Eukaryota > Viridiplantae > Streptophyta > Magnoliopsida > Fabales > Fabaceae > Vicia > Vicia villosa. The sequence goes on from NC_081185.1 coordinate 41,173,734, forward strand.
CTTTGAGGTAAAGTTCATTAAGCGCCAAGCGAATTTGGTTGCCCATACGTTAGCTAAGGCGGCCAATTCTTGGACTAGGCGTAGGATTTTTAACGTGATACCTCCTTGTATTGAGCTTTGTGTTATGAATGAAATATGTTGAGTTTGATTTTGTCAAAAAAAAAAGTCAATTATCCAAAAATTATTAGCCTTAAAGTTATTTATTACCAAAATCATTTTCATCATTATTATGATAATGAATAATAAAAAATTGAATGACAATGGAATTAATCAAATTAATTGACATTTATTAGCTACCCTAAAATAATAGAATGAAAAGTTCTATAACGGTAGAATGAGAAGTAATAGAAATATTTGATATTATCATCAACTATTAAAATAAATTTTATAATTATTATCTATATAGTTTAATATTATTATCAATTCAAAAACAGTATAATAAAAATTAATTAAATAATTTATTATTATTGTTGATTTATGTAAATATTAAAATACTTTGGAAGTTGATAAAATTAAGTTTCAAATTTAAATAATATATTTATATTTGACAGGACGCGTGTAAGACTGCGAATTTTTATTTATGAATATCCAGTTTTTTAAAAAAAAATTCAAAAATAACAAGTTTTTCAAAAAAATTACCAAAATGTTTTTTTTTTAAAAAATACCACGTTGTCGCCAGGCGGGGTGGCGACAACGCTAAGCCCACAAGGAAGTCGCCAGACCCAATGGCGAACACGTTCAAAAGTCAGGCTCTAGCGAAGAAAGTAAACTACAAAAAACTATAATGTATATTATGTTGTTATTTGGTAGGTTTCTATTTCCCGAAGGCACGGGGAATAGTGTTAATTTTATGTACTTGTGTCTACTTGAGGACATTGATGCAATTAAGACGTATAGTTGGGGTTCGGCGGTGTTGGCATACCTCTATAGCTCCTTGTGCAAATGTGCAAAAAGGGATAGTTGTACATTTAGTGGATGTGCATTCTTGCTACAAACATGGGGATGGTGGAGAATGCCGGTATTAGCCCTTGAAAATCCGCACATTTACGTCTTCCCTTACGCGTCAAGGTAACTTAATGATCTTATTTTAATTAGTGCATTTTTTTCTATTATTAATTGTAACTATATTGATTTTTATTTTTTAATGTGTTTAGGTTTAATGCAACCGGGTTGGACTACACCAATACGCCAGTAAACAAAATCATTTTTACCGCCAACTATTGGATCGATTAAGACCCCAAGATGTAATACCACTAAAAATTTCCATCTTCTAAATATATTTGTAAAATTAACTATCTTATATAATTTGAAATTAATATTTTTTTCGTTGCAGTTTATTTGGAGACCTTACTTGGGTTTGGACCACGTACCCGACCCTAAAGAGGCGGCTGTTTGGACGGCAAAAACACCCATCATACGGTTCACCACTGTGGAGATGCACCCAAGTGACCGTGTGAAGCTCCAATTCGGCATGCATCAAGGTATCCCTGACCCCCCTGAGCCTGACTCTTTGGGACGTTGGCATCTGGCGAAGGTTAGCGAACAGTGGTACGTAGAAAATTGGAAGACGTTTGCTAGAGAGCAGCGTAAAATATGGGCTCGTCGTTCCACCACTATTTTACAATTTCCTGTGGCGCCGGAAGAAATGAAACCAACGGCTGAATATGTCAACTGGTACAGATCGGTCACAAATCCCGAAATGTTTGTGTCTGTCCCTTTCTATTTGGCTGACCCGCGACAACAACAACCATATTTTGGAGGACAACAACAACAACCACATATTTTCCAACAACAACAACAACAACAAAATTTTTAGCAAGAACAACCACCACCATATTTCCAACATCATCAACCACCACCAAATTACCAACAACAAAATTACCCACCACAACAACAACAACAAAATTACCACCAACAACCAATCCACCAACAACCAATCCACCAACAAACACCTATTTACCAACAACAACAACAACAATCCCAACAATACCACCTCCAACAACCATCCCAAACTCAACCACAAAATCAACCCCACCACCTACACTTCCAAGAACTCCATGTGGGGAGCTCTTCCTGATCACACTTCCAAGAACTCCATGTGGGGAGCTCTTCCAGATCACCACCACTAACCTCCGACATAGGCATACAAGAAGAATATCCGCCATACAACACATTCGACCAACCAACATCACAATACCCCAACCAACCATTGAACTTCAATACACCACCACAACCAATCTATTTTAACCAAACCGAATCCACCACCAACTTCCAAAATACAAACTTCCAGGGCGCACCCACTAGGAGAAATTTCAACCCACCTAGACAAAGCTTTGACGGCGCCGCGGGCACCCGCCTTTCCTATAGCGGGAATTCTAGAGGTCAAGGACGGCTCACAGATTTTGTAGACCCGGAATGCATTGAGGGACCGTCGACTCAAACACAAGATGAACCAAATAGAGGGGGCGTCGCAGGAATAGGGGAGCACTACCAACTCGTGACCCTTCTACACGACCTATTAGACAACCTGAATGCGGATCGTACCATGGTCCACGGGGCGCTCAATAGGAATTTTATTATTATCGTTAATGTATTTTGTGTTGTTTTTAATTTTAATGTACCTTTTTAATTATGATTAATGGCTAATGTGTTTGGTAATTTTTAATTTATTGATATTATTTTTCCCAACTTAAAAAAATAAAAAAAATAAAAAAAAATAAAAAAACAGCTAAAAAAATAACATAAAAAAAAATTGAAAAAAAACAGCTAAAAACATAATATAAAAAAATTGAAAAAAAAAATAAGGGGGGGTGTTGTCGCCAGGGGGTGGCGACAACACCAAGCAAATGCACATAGTCGCCAGGCCCACTGGCGCTTTCTTTGGAAAAGGAGTGTTGTCGCCACCCCCTGGCGACAACGTGTTATTTTTAAACAAAAAAATTTTGGTAATTTTTTTTAAAAAACTTATTATTTTTGAAATTTTTTTTAAAAATTTGGATATTCAAAAAAAAATTCTAAGATTGCAATATATAAAACTGAAATATCATTATAATTATTTTTTAATTATATTTTTTTAATGCACTACAATATATAAAACCGAAATATCTTTATAATTATTTTTTTATTATACTTTTTTAATCAATAACATCCATTTTATTGTAAATATGTTCAGTTGATTGAAAAATATAAGTTTCACGTATTTGTATTTAAAAAATAGTACAATTTTCCCTGTAATTAAATTAAACTAAAAATAAAATTAATCTAAAAATTAAATATTATCTTAAATACAAATTAAAAATTATTTATTATAATCTTATTAAAATTTTGCTTTGAATTGGAAACAAAATTTTATAATTATTATGAATTAATAAATATGTTTAAAAACTTATAAATAAGATAATAAATTGATTTAAAATTATATTAATTAAAATGTAACAAAAAAGTAAATCATATTTTCAAGAGAATGAACAATTTGACAAGTAGGTAGGTGTCATACCCCAAAATTTGCCCACACTTTTAAAAGAAAAATGCGAAATTATTTTCAAAATTGGATTTTTATAAAATCTTGGATTCATTTAGATTGACATCCTGAATTCTATAAATATTCGATTTAATGATGGCCGATGCTTCATATACTTTCAAATTTCAATTGACATTTTATTTCAAATAAATAACATAGCACAATTGGTTAGGAACTAATTCCACTCTATAAATAGAACACTCCACATCCACATTCTTCATCAACAATTTTCTAAACATTCTCCCTCAACCAACAATCCTCAACAATAATCCACAATTTGACACTACGCTCACACTTTTTCAAATTTTTTTTTTTAAATCTCTACGTTTTTTTTTATAGCAATTTTGGCAAATGATTTTCACGTGAGGTCTCCAATTTTATTTTTAATCGGTTATCTTTTCCCGTTTTAATTTCTAACTTATTTTTACCATATGATGATAATTATTTGATGGTTCGTCAAATTAATTAAAAGTTTGTACATAGTTTTCATGGTATAATTGCAAATTCTTTTTTCTCATGATGTAAATTAACAATTCTCACGTATCAACATTTTTTTGCAAATCACTAACAATTTTCAACTTATCCACAAGTTGCTAACACACCACTCTCATAGCATGTCTATAAATTTGTTTGCTTATCACAATTTCATACACAATTTCTCATAGCATGTCTTTTTAGAATAAATTTGTTTGCTTATCACAATCTCATACACGATTCCACGATTCCACAATCTCGTTTCAACACCAACACCGAAACTGGTTCAACTCATGTCCACCTCCCAATCGTAGACCAATTTCACGTTCAAATCAAATCATCATTACTCACATTTCTTGAATTTCACAACACATTAACAATTGACCAAAAAATATTACTGCTTTTGGCCTTGGTCATTGTTGTCTGGATCTGACAATAACCCTATAAAAATCTTTGGTTCTTAAACTTTTGACCAATAATTAAACCTTTAAACCTTCTTTTGACCAATGATTAAACCTTTAAACCTTTTCGTGTGAGGCTATTTTTATTTTCAATGACTTTTTACAAACTTTTGGGTTTCCTCTTTTTGGCCAATGATTAACATGAGACCTCCATTAAAAATTCTTGTTGTATTTGGCATGGTCATTGTAAAAAAAAAAACAACTAGTTCTCATATTGCAAGTTACTAACTGTTGAATTTATTTTTCTGTTACTAATGTTTTTTTTACAGATCCTCACTAAGATATAGAACAATTCAACACTACCAAACAGAACACTCAGCCTCTCTCACGGTTCGATTGATCTTCACCGCCGCTTCATATCGGAACAATCACAACATTGCCTTGACCTTGCTTCGATTAACAGCAACGATTTCAACCGTACTTGTTTTAGTTTTTCCATTTCATATGATTGAAAACACGGAAAACTAGTACTTGTAATATGAAACAACTATTTTTTCTCAATCAAGGCACACTCACAGATAATTTGCACACAATAATCATTTCTTTTATTTTTCTAAATAGCAGATAACAAATAATGTGTTGATTTTTTTATTAAACATTGTCTTCCATTCTATTATTACAAATTCATATTGAGTGACTGAATTTAAAAATATTACTATTTTTATTGGATAAGATTTTTGTTTAATTTTTTCTATGAATAAAATTTATTTATTGAGTGACTGATTTTAGTTTTCATTTATACTCATATGCACCTTTAAACTTAATTCTTAATTATACCTAAAATAGATTTCTAAAATCAATTGACCAAATTATTTTTTATTGTCTTTTTAAAAAATAAGTATTTGAAAATTAGACCAACAAACAATTTTTTTTGTTAATTTTTATATTTTTAACACAGTTTTTAAAAACTTAGTTTACCAATCAATTTTTTTTTATAATTCTCTTCTTAAAAACACTTTTACAAAATTGATTTATAAAACACATTTTAAAAATTGAAAAGCAAAAGTAATTCAAACAGGCCCTTATTATTTTGTATATTTTTTTTTTGATTAATTTAACATTCTTATTTTATTAAGCAATTCATAATTTATACATGTTAATTATCCGCTTAAGTTAATTGTTCTCGTAATTACTTGTGAATAAATTATTGACTAAATATTAAAAATATCAAAAATATTTGTTTTAATGTAAATATTTCTCTTTTAATTAAACATAGCTATCTTAGATTTGTTTTTTAACCAATAATCAATAATTGTTTAAATTTTATCATTTTGATCATGCATCATTTTATATAACAGTACTAACATTTCTGTTTTGATTGCGAGGTACTATCTTCTTTGAGAATTCGGGCTATTTTGTGGATATTCACAAGTCTTTGTGTATATTAATTATTCATTTTCATTTTTATTTTATTCTGGGTTGTTGTAATTTCCTATCCCCGTTTGACAATTTGTAATCCCCTCCCCGAAGCCCTGTAATAGTTAGGATTTTATGTTTCTGCCTTTACTTTCCTGCAATATATATCTGTGTGTGTTAGTAATTTAGGGAGTGAGAAAGACTTCAATTGTTAATCGTTAGCTCACTAATCTCAGATAAAATATTCGAACCTAAATCAGTTGCACACATTCACCTCTAAGGTACGCCCCTCTTGGTTACCTTCAATTATATGGTCGTGTCTCTCGAATAATAGAGGTACCCATTAGCAAAAGTCCCGACGATTAAAAAATCATCAAAGATCATGGTCCCTCGATGACCCTCAAATTGCTGCCTACGAATACATGATCTAGTCCCTCAAGTTGTTGCCTACAAAAGATGATTGTCCCTTCGAATTTGCTAAAGGTACCTCTATCATGTTGCCTTCAACGACCATCGATGACACTTCGATGTCCCGTAAACGTCCAATAGATAGGACTACCTACCCCAAATGGTATGGTTAGTCCTATCCCTTAAAATAAAGTAGAAAGTATAGGAAAGACCAAACATAGCGTAAGTTGCTCTTAGATTGCTTGCTCAAACAAAAATACTTTCTCATCACTTGCTTTTTTTCAAACAAATTTTAGAAAATACTTCGCATACATCCTTGAGGACCGACACAAGGATCATTGCGAAGTCTTGCCTTACTATTGGCACCTTCTTTCAAAACACAAACACACACTATGCTTTTTCAAGCTTTGCAAACAAAATAAAATGAGCTAAGCAAACTAAGAGCCCGTAGATAATTACGGATGAAAAGGGTGCTAACACCTTCCCTTTTCATAACTTACCCCCCGAACCCAAACTCTTTTTAGGTCTTTCCTGTACTTTTATACCTTTCCTAAAATTGGACAAAATAAAAGTCGGTGGCGACTCTTGCTCACTGCAATATTTGTTTGCGAAAAACTAAAAGTCAGTTCTCCCACCGTGTTACAGTAGGTAAAATTAATTATTGTGAATTGATAACACGAAAACGTATCGTATATTTAGCTTAATTTACATGTATTATTATTTTATTTTATTTCAATTTTATTATTTTATTTCGTGTTATGCCGGTGTTTTGTTTTTGTTTCAGGAATTTATTAAATCAGAGCTCGCAAAAGAAATGATCGGAAAAAGGAGCTAAAATGAAGAGAAATTGCTAAAAAGGACACTTGAATAAGGAGGTGCAAATAAGAAGAAGCAAAAGGCCCAGACTGCAAGCAAGCCCAACACGCAAAGGAAGTGGGGCAAGTGACGAGGGGCACACTAAAGTGTCTGCCATCCGTCACACACCCCCTCCTGCCGGTCGGCACCCCCCCCCCCATTACAAGTGTGTGACGTTAGTCACACACCCAGGCCCAGAAGAGACTCTGTTTTCAAAACGCTATCTTCTCTCCACCATTTTCTCCTCCGAAAGAACTGCTACTGAGACGAAACAAACTCAAGACCAAGAATCTGAAGCAGCTCTATAAATACCATCAAGACTAATTGAAAGGGTTACGAACTTTAACCTAGTGCCGTATTTTATTTCTTCAGCAATTTTACTTTCTTCCCGAACCAATACTCTGCAATAGGTTTCCACACCGGAACACTATTGCGTTTTAATTTCTTTCAAGCTCCAGAGTTTATTTTAGATTCAGTTTACTATTCTGCAATTAATTTTCTTCCCGGATTCAAGGATTGGTACTTCAAGATTATTCATTAAAGTCTTGCAATTTTAATTAAGGTTCATTTATTAGCTTTAATTTTTATTCTCTGTTTATGTTAATTTATCAAATTATGCCCGGAATGTTATTTATCTGCTATGCTTATTCTGTTCCATCTATTAAAATAATGTCCGGCTAAATACTTTTTATCGGTATGTAAGGTCACATAACCGAGAGAATCGAGTAATACTTTCGACGTATTTTATTAATGAAATTTATTTATCTGGAATTAATTTCTAATGCTTAATTCAACTGTTTTGTAACGAGAGTTAAAAACAATAGAAGTTAGGATCAATAAAAATGAGAGTTTGAGATTTTAACTGGACAGTAGGAATTAAACATTAACCTTAAATACTGCGAGAGCGCTTTAAGGTTAATTAGAATTCATCGGTTTTCAAAAATCATTTTAAACTTTATTTGATACAGCGAGAGCGCTCACTTAGGTTTAATAATGAGATCGTAATCAATAAACACGAGAGTGTGAGAGGAAGATTTTTAAACAAGTGATTTCTACAGAAAGATTATTTTAAATTATGATTCGCGTCGATAGTTTACTAGATCCCCGACGTCCGACCATTACATACCGATAATATTCTCGCTTATTTAATTTAATTATATCTCTTTACTTTCCCGTCTGATCATAATCAATCTGATATTAGCCTTAGATTTGCGTAGTAGTGATTAACTACATTAGGCCGATTCTTAGTCCCTGTGGGTTCGATATCTTTTAAAACTATGCGATAGACTGTGCACTTGCAGTCATAATCACAGACATACCCCATTTTGTCGCGATCAAGTTTTTGGCGCCGTTGTCGGGGACTAATTTAGTCAAAATCGTAAATAACTGTTACGTTGTAGAGACTAAGGCAACTTAATTATTCTAGTTCCCTTTGTGCATGCCAAGTACTCGCTCTCGAAGTGAAGACTTAGTGCTGCCAATTCCCGAATCGGAGCGTTCTATCACTGTATCACATCGGTTACGACGAACTCGCACTCTTGTTCCTAATCCTACTTCTGAACCAGTTGAAGAATCAACCATGGGAGAACATCCGCGTCCTCTCAAATCTTACGCTCCTTCGCATGCTGAACCACATAATAGCATCGTCGCCCCTGCTATTGAGGCGAACAATTTCGAGCTAAAACCGTCTTTGTTGTCAGCTGTACAACAAAATCAATTTTCTGGAAATTCGATGGAAGACCCTAACCTTCATTTGTCAGTGTTCTTGCAATATGCAGACACTGTAAAAGCAAATGGTGTCAGTTCGGAAGCTATCCGACTGCGCCTTTTTTCTTTTTCACTGAGGGGTAGAGCTAGAGCTTGGCTCCAGTCTTTACCCACGAATTCTGTCACGACCTGGAATGAACTTAAGAAAGTCTTTCTGGCACGTTATTTTCCACCTAGTAAGACCGCCATGCTAAGAGCCCAGATCAATGGGTTTAGACAAAAAGACAACGAGTCCTTATATGAAGCGTGGGAAAGATACAAGGACATGCTTAGACTTTGTCCACATCATGGTTTAGAACAATGGTTAATTATCTATACCTTCTACAATGGTCTCCTCTATAACACGAGACTTACAATCGACGCCGCCGCAGGTGGCGCACTAATGGATAAAGAATATGTCGATTCCTACGCACTTATCGAAAGTATGGCTCAAAACCATTATCAATGGGGAAGCGAGAGAGCTCAGTCAGAGAAAACTTCTGGAGAGAAATCTTCAACGAAGAGTGGTATGTACGAGATAAGTAGCCTCGACCGCGTTAACGCCAAAGTCGATGCCCTAACTCAGAAGATCGAAAACCTCACTGTAGCACCTGTAGCCGTCGTGGCTGCTGTTTCCCCAAATTGTGAAATATGCGGGGTGTCTGGACATGCTGCCCCCGAGTGCCATCTTTTGGCAGGAGTTTCCCCTGAACCAGTAAACTATGCTCAAGTAAACCCCTACTCAAACACGTATAACCCAAGATGGAAGAATCACCCTAACTTCTCGTACAAGAACAATAATGCTCTGTACGCACCTGGTCAAGCACCTAGTATACCACCTGGATATCAAAACGCACCCTTCGCTGCTCCTAACGTCCCCAGGAAGTCTAAATTAGAAGTAATGATGGAAAATTTCATAGCCACTCAAACTCAGACTAATAAGGATTTCCTAAACCAAAACGTGCACACTAATGAGCAAATCAAACAGTTAGCGACTAAAGTAGACGCGTTGACCACTCACAACAAGATGCTTGAAACACAAATCTCTCAAGTGGCACAACAACAAGCACCTACTGCCGCACCTGCTGGGACATTTCTTGGACAACCACAACCTAACCCAAAAGGACATGCTCATGTTGTTATTCTGCGAAGTGGTAAAGAGATGGACGAACCGACTGACCCTAGGCTTAAAAACCCTGCTATGTTCCAAAGCCCTAGTAAGACAACTAAGGAGGAAAGTAGACCCACGGATAAACCAAGTAATCCGAAAGAGAAAGAGGACAAGGAAGGCGAGACGGAGGAAAAAGAAGCGCCATACGTATCTCCACCACCTTATAAACCACCTATCCCGTACCCTCAAAGGTTCGAGAAATCTAAAAGCATAGGGCAGTTTAAGAAATTTGTCGAGCTTCTTAAACAGTTGAACATTACAATTCCGTTTACAGAAGCCATTACACAAATGCCCTCATATGCTAAGTTCCTAAAAGAAATCCTATCGAATAAGAAAAAAATAGAGGACAATGAGACCGTAACACTCACTGCCGAATGTAGTGCAATAATTCAAAATAAAATGCCACCTAAGTTGAAAGACCCAGGAAGTTTCTCCATACCTTGCAATATAGGGAAATTTGTCATAGACAAAGCTTTGTGCGACTTAGGAGCTAGTATTAGCCTAATTCCTTTGTCCATTTGCGAGAAACTTAACATGGGAGACCTAAGACCAACCAAGATGTCAGTACAGCTTGCAGACCGATATGTCAAGTATCCTGTAGGTGTTCTTGAAAATGTACCCGTCCGCATCGGACAATTCTACATCCCTACAAATTTCATAATTATGGACATAAAGGAAGACGTCAACACCTCTATAATCTTAGGAAGACCCTTTCTAGCTACCGCTGGAGCTATTATAGACGTAAAGAAAGACAAGTTGACATTCGAAGTAGGTGAGGAGAAGGTCGAGTTTATTTTAACACGATTCCTTCAAGCCCCGGCTATAGAAGATACATTACTTCGTGGATGTTATTGATGGATGTGTAAGAGAGATAGGATTATCGGAAGAATCTTACTCTGAAGTTATAAAGATTTCGATGCCCCTGATTTTCGAAGATGACAATTGGCGTCCAGAATATCGAGACGATAGTTTAAGCGAATGCTTAGCTTTAACACCTAACCCTATGCCTTGCCCTAAGAAACCAACCTTGGACCTTAAGCCATTACCCAAGACTCTTAGGTATGAATACCTAGACGATAAGCTAAAAAGACCAGTAATAGTCAATGCAGAGCTAGGAGCCACAAAGACCGAGAAGCTATTACAAGTATTAAGGAAGTATCCATCTGCGTTAGGATATAACATTGCTGATCTGAAAGGAATAAGTCCTTCCATATGTATGCATTGCATCATGTTGGAAGAAGATTGCAAAACCTCTAGGGAACATCAAAGAAGGATTAACCCTATCCTGAGCACTGTAGTTAAAGATGAAGTTACCAAACTTCTGAATGCCGAAATTATATATCCAATCTCTGATAGTCAGTGGATAAGTCCGGTCCATTGTGTACCAAAGAAGGGAGGCATAAAAGTTACCGTAAATAAGTCAGGCGAATCTATTGCCGAAAGAAAGGTGACTGGAGCAATGATGTGTATTGACTATCGTAAATTAAACAAAGCCACAAGGAAAGACCATTTCCCTCTTCCCTTTATTGACCAAATGCTCGAACGCTTAGCAAAACACTCTTATTACTGCTACCTGGATGGTTACTCAAGATTCTTTCAAATCCCAATTCACCCTGATGAACAAGAGAAAACAACCTTCACGTGCTCTTATGGAACTTTCGCTTATAGACGAATGTCGTTCGGATTATGTAACGCCCCTGCGACATTTCAGAGATGCATGATGTTAATTTTCGCTGATTACATAGACAACATCATGGAAGTCTTTATGGACGACTTCTCTGTATGTGGGGAGGATTTCGAAGGATGTCTCTCAAATCTAGAAAAAGTATTGGACCGATGCGTACAAGTTAACCTCGTCCTAAACTGGGAAAAGTGTCACTTTATGGTTAAACAAGGGATTGTACTTGGACATGTAGTCTCCGAAAGAGGAAATGAAGTCGATAAAGCAAAGATCAAAGTAATAGAAAATCTCCAACCCCCAAAAACAGTTAGAGAAATACGGAGCTTCTTAGGACACACAGGTTTCTATCGAAGATTTATAAAGGACTTTTCTAAGATCTCTAAACCTCTGACCAGCCTCTTAATGAAAGACGTTGAGTTTAATTTCAACGATGAATGTTTAGAAGCCTTTGAAGTACTAAAGACAGCCCTTATAACCGCACCCATAATGCAACCACCCGACTGGAATTTACCGTATGAAATTATGTGTGATGCAAGCGACTATGCTGTAGGAGCAGTCTTAGGCCAAAGGAAAGATAAGAAACTCCACGCAATATACTATGCAAGTAGGACCTTAGACCCTGCGCAAATGAATTACGCCACAACCGAAAAGGAACTCTTGGTCGTGGTCTTCGCGTTAGATAAGTTTCGTTCCTATCTGATAGGAGCAAAGATAATAGTTTACACCGACCATGCAGCCATTAGGTATCTACTAGCTAAACAAGATGCAAAACCTAGACTATTAAGGTGGATCCTACTACTACAAGAATTTGATTTGGAAATCAAAGATAAAAAGGGAACCAAAAACTTAGTAGCCGACCATTTATCTAGGATGGAAGGTATTAAAACAGAAGAAGCACAAATCAACGATGATTTCCCTTATGAACGCTTAATAGCACATTTAGAATCCGAAAGCGACACATTGGAACAACCTAAAGTGCAAACCGAAGCCGTTAAGACACTAAGCACCGGTACCACACTGCCATGGTATGCTGATTTTGTCAACTACCTAGCAGCGAGAGTGCTTCCGCCTGACATGACCTATTAACATAAGAAGAAGTTCTTCCATGACCTTAAATAGTACTATTGGGATGAACCCTTGCTATTCAAGAGAGGCGCTGATGGGATATTTCGCCGATTTGTTCCGGAAGAAGAGATAGAGAGTATAATACATCATTGCCATGATGCCCCCTATGGTGGGCATGCAAGCACATTAAAGACATGCGCTACGATTCTGCAAGCCGGTCTCTTTTGGCCCAACCTGTGGAAGGATGTCCACATCGCTGTTAGAAATTGCGACCACTGTCCGCGCACTGGAAATATATCTAGGCGAGATGAAATGCCACAAAGGGCATTTTAGAAGTAGAAATATTTGATGTGTGAGGAATAGACTTTATGGGACCTTTTCCATCGTCCTTTGGAAATAACTACATACTTGTCGCAGTCGATTACGTATCTAAATGGATAGAAGCTGTAGCCTCACCCACAAACGCTGCACAAGTAGTGATTAAGCTATTCAAGAATATAATCTTCCTAAGGTTTGGTGTACCAAGTTTAGTTATTAGCGACGGAGGATCCCATTTCATATCTAGAATTTTCGAAAAACTCTTAGTAAAGTATGGAGTCCGACACCGTGTAGCAACACCTTACCACCCATAAACTAGTGGACAAGGTGAAGTCTCAAATAGACAAATTAAGCAAATTCTTGAAAGGACTGTTGCCACATCTAGGAAGGATTGGTCGACTAAGTTACACGAAGCATTGTGGGCGTATGGAACCGCCTACAAGACACCAATAGGAACCACGCCCTTCAAATTAGTGTACGGTAAATCTTGTCATTTACCGGTATAACTAGAGCATAAAGCCTATTGGGCCATAAAAACTTGAAACTTAAGTTACACCGGCGCAGGCGAAAGGAGGCTATTAGATATCAACGAGTTGGAGGAAATTAGATTGAATGCTTACGAGAATGCTAGGATTTACAAAGAAAGAACAAAGAAATGGCACGATAAACGCATCTCTAGGAAGGAATTCAACGAAGGAGATGTGGTGCTACTATTCAATTCTCTACTTAATCTCTTTCCAGGAAAACTTCGTTCAAGATGGTCTCGTCCATTCGAAGTTACCAAAGTATATCCGAGTGGGGCTGTCAAAATTAAAGGAAAATCGAGCAATAGCTTCATTGTAAACAGGCAGCGATTAAAACATTACCATATTGTTGAAAACAAAGACTACACTTATAGTCTTAAGCTCGTAGAGTTAATCGTCGAGTCGAAGAACTAACCATCGAGTCGTCGAGCTTGCGACGTTAAACAAAGCGCTTTCGTGGGAGACAACCCACCTTTTAACTTTAATTTTCTTTTAAATTATTTTGATTTTAATGTTTTATTAAAATTTATCTTCTTTTCTTTCTGCATTCTATTTTCAAAATACTAACTCTTTTTGTTTTAAATCATACTAACTTAAAACTTTTCTTTCTGATTTTAAAAACTTCCAGGGTACTAACCTCTTTTCTGACTTTAGAGATGGATTTCACTAATGACATGGTAGTTACTTTTGGGAGTGAGGATCAGCAGAGACGATATGAGATTTTGGCACAGCGTGAGATGGGTCTCACTGCTTTTTTGCATGATGCGACTCTGACCGTTCTAGGTATCCGGGAAAGTGTGCACTTTATGCTTCATTAAATTGGATGGAGGATCTCCTTACCACCCGTACACCCACTTTCCGCAACCTGACCTTAGATTTTCTGAGTTCCCTCCGATATGAACCTAGACTTGTATTAGGATTCAACAGAGGAAGAGTTTAATTCAGGCTGTTTGGATTCACCTACCGTTTCAACACCCGTCAGCCGGCCGAGTTACTAGGATTTCCTAAAGCCATGGAATCCTTAATGGAAGTCGATGATGAGTACTTCCTTGATAACATAGTTGACTACTTTTGGAGTACCATATCTGGTAGAAACTAGAATGATCTAAGACTCTCTTCAGAAATCCACAATCCCGCCATTAGGTATTTCCACATGATACTAGCTTTAAACTTTTTGGAAAACCTCTATGCGATACCTCGGTGACTAAGGATGAGCTAGGTATTATGATGTGTGTTTTCCAAGCCAGACCAGTTATGGGAGTATCGTTTATGCTTGCTAGGATGGCCACTCTGGCCCAAGATACCATCGGTCCTATCGTTGTAGGTGGTCTTGTCACTAAGATCGCCCGTGCCCTATCTTTGAGAGGCCCGCTTGCTAGATTGATTCCTTATGGAGGATTCAAATCCATGGACATAGAGTTTTGCTTCAACAAGAGCCTGATTAGCAATTACGAGTCTCCAACTTATCAGCTTCTCGTGAACTATGAGCCTGTTAATCATTTTGCCTTGCCTTGCATTAGGTTCACAAGTGTTCACAAGAAAGAAAATTGGATTTATGACTTGGAAGGACAAAGTGAAAATGATTTCGAGGAGGAAGAAAGTGATCCGATGACACCGACTGGATACCATGACATTGATACTACACCTGATGAGGATGTGCATATGGTTGACCATGCTGCTGCTATTGATACCCTTCGGAACGACGTTGCTGTACTTCGTACCAATTTAGGGAGACTCCGAGGAGATTTCCACGAATTTATGGATTTGGTCACGGCAAATCTCGACAGTTTTTATCAACACTTTCAGTCCGTTCCTGCTCCGAAAAGTGACTAATTGAAGACCGCTAATTTTGATTTCTAACTCTTACATTTAGACAATGAGGACATCGTCTAGTTTAAGTGTGGGGGAAGGAAATGCTTAGTTAGGATTTACCGCTTTAGTAGTTTTAATTTTCAGTTTTTCAATCTCAGTATTTTAATTAGTTAGTATTTCTATTTTTAAGACAAAATTTTAATTTTCAGTTTTTGATTTTAATAAAATTCAGTAGTTTCTTTATTCTGTTTTTACTTTTCTGCTTAATTTCATCTGCTAAGTCTGTGTGTGTGCATCACAAATTTTGTTTCTGCTATGTGCTAATGTCTGTGTTCATTATAATATTCACTGCTATGGTTAATTAATAAATATTGCTGTTAATATATATATGGAACACAGCAAAATATCAGTCTGCTACCTATGCTTTATTGTGATACTGCTATGAAAAGTTTGTACTGATATATGCTATTTATTTACTCTGCTAAAAAATTATATACACCTCATAATAATACTTTGGCTATCAGTCAAAAGTATTTATGTCAAATTTTGGTGGTCCAATAGTATAGCATGCAGTTGGTCAAAGAAGGAATCTCTGCAACACTGGACACACGCTGCACACACGCAAGACAGACACACATGCATGTACATGCATGTCTGCCGTCCGTCAGAGGGGGCACTATGCCGACCGTCCCAACCCCCCTTGTGACGTTTGTCACCTCTTCTTTAAATGCAGGAATGCATTTGCTTCGTTTCCACACCAGAAGTAACCAAATTTTCCTCTGTTCAAACTTCTCAGTGCTAAATCAATTCCCATTTTCATCTTCAATTCAAACCTCACCTTAATTTCTATTCAATACTCAATCAATCCATTTTCAACTTTCACACCACTATATTATCCCGCTGCTACAAATAGAACCACAAGCATTTTTCTGCTAATTCTCCTACAATTTTCTTTCACACTTCCTGCAGAAAAATCATTATGGCCAACCTCAACAACCAAAACGAAGACAAGTTTCCTGGTGTCATTTTCCGGAACGGAGAAGCGGGAGAAATTCAATGAAACCGATACCGAAGTTTCTCTCAGAGAGGGGTGGTATCATCAAGATTCGCCCATATCAAAAGCTTGCGAAGTTTGGGGCTGTTTGAAACCGGTGTGCGAATATTGCTCAAGAAAACGGGTTTATCATTCGTAAGCACACTAGACTTCCCCACATACGAGGCGTTAAACTTGGAGTTCCTAAGCTCGTATATTTACAACACACCCACCGACGCTTCTCACAACCTCATCGGAACCGCTACCTTCCGACTATTCAACCGAGAGTACACCATGAACCAAGACAACTTAAGCACGATCTTTGGATTCACTCGTGTTGAGGGAGTCAACTATAGAATTCCGCCCGAGCTTGACTGGCAAAGAACCTCAAATGATATTTGGCATCGAATATCCGGTAACAAAAATGTCGCTCCCGACATGCGCTTCTCTTCGCAAATTCATAATCCGGTTATGCGTTACTTCCACCGCATTTTAGCAAATACTATTTTCGGAAGGACCAACAACAACAAAGTCCACGGTAATGAGTTATACTTCTTTTATTGTGCTTTTGCCAACCATCGGATCAATGTCAGCACTTTCCTTATGTCTCGCATTCAAGCTCTCGTGTCAAGAGAAGGAAACGCACCATTCTGTGTAGGATGGCTTGTCACTGGTATAGCTCGAGCCCTCGACATGAATAATAGGCTTGAAAATCTCCCTTCTCTACCACCCGTTTTTATGGATATCAATAACTGCAGAGCTGGTCGCCTTATCAAATCAAGACCAGACAGAAGATACAACCTCATGGTGCGAAACAGGGATATTCGCAGTGTTATACTGCCAAACAGCGAGATCACTAGGATAGACCGCAGAGACAACTGGATCTATGATCTTGACGCACCTACTCCTGGTAAAACCATACAGGATAATCAAAATGATGCAGATAATGTGGATGAGGTTGAACAAGAAATGGATCAAGAGAATGAACAATTTGACAAGTAGGTAGGTAAAATTAATTATTGTTAATAGCACAATAAATATTTGTAAAATTATTTCATATTTATTATTAATAAGTATGTGTCTCATATGTAATTATGTTTATGAACATAAATATTTAACCTATATTTAATTACTCATTATTAAACAATTGTCTTATATTTTTGTAAGTAACAATAAATAGTTTATTTCTTTTTGTTTTAATGTGTACTTCAATCTACTTAACCATATAGATATTAGAATATTACATTGATACTTTTAAAAAAATATATAATTAAATAAGCATTATTTTAAAAAAATATTTTATTTTATAATTTAAATATATTACATATACCTTTATTTAACCCTCTACAATAACATTTTTTAAGTTATTTGCATAATTCAAAAATTACAGTATAACTTATAATTTAAACATAAATTGGATGGATTTTTTTAAGCAATTAAAATAATTAACTTGTCAATTTATGTATTAATAGTAACTAACTATTAATTGGGGCGACAAATACATTTAGTTTGTAATTGAACAGTCTAAAACTTAATAATTATAAAGTATATATATATATATTTTTGCATGATAGGTAATATAAGATTAAAAAAATAATGCGTGGTGTAGAAACGTAATATTCCCTCCGTTTTTTATTATAAGTCGTTTTGGAGAAAAAAATTTTGTTTTATTATAAGCGTTTTACAATTTCAATGAATTATTAATACTATTTTTTCTATTATACCCTTAAACATTTATTACTCTCTTTCTTTAAATTATTTTAATTTGTCTTTTCCATACAATTAATGAAGGGCAATTTAGTAAAATCTTTTATAATTTCTCTATTTCATACAACAATTATTATTTTTCTTAATATGTGTGAAAATATCAAAACGACTTATAATAAAAAACGGAGGTAGTAGCTTCTATGAGCTATTTCAAGTGATCCACGCAACTATTTTTCCATTCTCCACCTAACCTTTCTCATCTCCTATGCGCACTCAAAGAGAAGTTACTCCCCTGCACATCATAGAAACAAGAGAAAAACCATATTGTCTAATAAAAGGGTATGAATTCAAATAGAAGTTAATTTTTTAATTTCAAATATAATATGACATTAAATACACTTAGAAAACATTGATTCATAGTAAGAATGTTGACCTCTCAAAATTAAATATGCAGAGTTTAAAAAAAAAAGAGATTAAAAAAAGTTAAATGCAGATCAACAATTATTTATAATGTGTTATAAATATTTATACTAGTGGATGTCCATCCCTCTTCTTATTCTTCATCTTCCTATTCTACTTTAATGTATATAATTTTTTACCTCCCTTGGATCCTATAAATAAGACCCATATTACAATGTAAAGTTCACCCTTAAGAAGAATATAATACTATGTTGCTTGTTCTCTTCTCTTCCTATCTTTTGATCTCTATATAGTTTCGTTTAGTTTATAATACGTTATCAGCTCGACGCTCTCAGGTATGATTTGGAGGAGATCATTGTTTTTATTTATTTATGATATTCAGTAAATATAATCATATTAGTAAATATAATCATATTAGTAAATATAATCATATTCAGTAAAAATTATAAAAAAAATGTAACTATTAAATTTGTTAATTCATTTAGTCTTTCTAAGTTGGCGTGTTATTTATTTTAGTCCCTAAATCTTTTTTTTTTTAATGAAGTCCCTCACTGTTGATTTTTTTTTTCGTGTTAGTCTCTGATGCTAAACTTCTATTAAAAAAAGATGATGTGACTAACATTGATATTATGGAATTATTTTTCTATTATCCTCTTTTGAAACTCTATTATCACGTGGAAAGTATAGTTTTCCACATAAAATTCCCAAATACATTTTTTACATTTAGTCTTTGCAAAATTAGGGCTTCAAAATAGGAAAAATAGGATGCTCTGTGTGGGAGAAAATTGCATGAGAAAAAGGATGAGCAATTCAGTGTGGTACATGATTGAGGTAGAAGAAGGTATCATCCGAATGTGATAGACGATTGAAAAAATCGATAGAGGAAGACAGGCGATTCAAACAAAAGATTATTCAATTACCAGGTTCTATATTTTTTCACATTTCAAATCATAAGAGTTAGTTCTTTTTGTTGTGTGTTCTTGAAATTTCCAGGGATGAGTTTTAGTTTGAATTTTCATTATGGGCCTAGCTTCGTTAGGGACTATGTAGTATATTACAAAGGGCGACATGAACATGGTTCTATATTTTTTTACAGTTCAAATCTTTTCACGTTTCAAATCATAAAAGTTGGTTTTTTTGTTGTGAGTTCTTTAAATTTCCAGGGATGAGTTTTAGTTTGAATTTTCATTATGAGGATAGCTTTGTTAGGGACTATGTAGTATATTATAATGGGATACATGAACATGCAGACATTTATCATGATAGGTGGAGCTTCTTTGAATCTATTTATATTGTGAAAGATATTACTCAGCTTGATCATTCAGAATATTGGTTATGGTGGTATAACAATGACGCAGACATGTACAATAGAATGGTTAGTGATAGCGATGCTCATGGGGTTTATAAATATGTTATTGAAATGAATTGCGTAGTGCACATATGTTAGAACAATAAATATTCTGATCAATATTCTTAGTTTTGAGGATAACATTATGTATGAATTTTGTATAAGACAACGTGGTACTCTAATCCTTTAAGTTTTCCATTTCAGGAAATATATAAAGAATATGCACAAATCAGCATTCAGAAGCACTGACTCAGAAAGTTCTGGATGGCTTCATCAGAACATGCTCTGGCAAGACATCAGAAGATGGTCATGCAGAATCAGAACATGACCTGGAAAGCATCAGAAGAATGGAAGTAAGAAGTACAAGCTCTGAAGACAGAAGATGCTCTGCACCAAAGCTGATGACTTTGATATTCAAAAGTTGTTATCTACAAATCTGAGTCCAGAAGAAAGTACAAGATGAAAGGCTGAAACGTCAAATCTCTGACTGACAAAAGGAACGTTAGAAGCTACAAAAGGCAAAGTCAGTAAAAGCAGCAAAAGCATGGCTCGAGGTAGTTGACAAAAGTGTGAAACATTAAATGCAACATTGTACTATTCACGCAAAGCATTAAATGCATCCCAATGATCATTTCCTCTCAAGCGCCTATATATAGAAGTTCTGATCAGAAGCAACGGACAACACTTGCGCAAAACTTACAGAAACGCTGTCAAATTCAAAAGCTAAAGAACTTCATCTTCAACCTCACAAACTTTGTAATATCTTAGTGAGTGTTAAGAATAGAACTTAAGAGAAATATCACAGTTATGATTACAGCTTTATTAGAAGCAAATCAAACTCTTGTAAACATTTATTTTACATTGTTGTAAAAGAATTCCTAGACTGATCAAGTTGTGATCTGTAGACTCTAGAAGACTTAGAGGGTATCTAAGTGGAAAACCATTATAATCAGTTGGATTAGTGGATTAAATCCTCAGTTGAGGTAAATCACCTTGTCAGGGGTGGACTGGAGTAGTTTGGTTAACAACGAACCAGGATAAAAATAATTGTGTTCATTGTTTTTATCTTTCAAGTTTTTGAGTTACATTTATTCAATCCCCCCCTTTCTAAGTGTTTTTCACCCCTTCAATTGGCATCAGAGCGCCGGTTCTAGGTGCAAACGCTTAACCGTGTTAGACAAAAGATCCAGGGAAAAAAACACAAAGTCAAAATGGTTGAAACAACTTCATCTACTCCTACTTCTAAACAAAACAACAATGGTAACAATGGAAGCAGTAGCTTCAATGGTTACAATAGACCACCAGTCTTTGATGGTGAAAATTTTGAGTATTGGAAGGATACACTTGAAAGTTACTTTCTTTGTCAAGATGGTGACTTATGGGACTTGGTGTTGGATGGTTACATACATCCTGTATACACTCGTGGAGTCAAGATTACAAGGCAAGCTATGAGGGATTACCAAAAGAAAGAAGTCAAGAATCATCACAAGTCAAGGACCATATTGCTAAATGCTATCTCTCATGCTGAGTATGAGAAGATAACAAACAGAGAAATAGCTCATGACATCTTTGAATCTGTCATACCCCAAAATTTGCCCACTATATTTCGAGCTGTGTTTCACAAAACACCTCAAATGGTCAATAGTCGACTGACTTAACCTAAAAGTCAACTATGGTCAAAGTATAGTCAAAACTCTTGATTTTTGGTCAACATTCTTATTTTTAAGTAACATTCATCATTTGATCAAGGGTTGATCATGATTCATCAAGAAAAGTTCAGTCCAAGTTGCTAATTTAGGGTTTCTAAGCAAAAGTCAACTGTACTTTGACTGGCCATAACTCTCTCATGCTTTATCAGAAATTCCCCAACCAAAGCTCATTCTCAAGGAAATTCAATTCTCTACAACTTTCATGTTGGGCCCGAGGTCAAGAAATGCTTCCGCCTAAGAGATATAAGTCAAAAACATTACAGGTCCTTCTAGAAGCTTGCAAAAAGCTGTTTTTTGTCAGGAGCTATATCATCAGGATAAAATCTCTAAATGCAAAATATGTTCCAAAGTGGCTTGTAGAGGATGTGTTAGGACTAGTATTAGGACAAGTGTTAGGACAAGTTCCAGGTCCTTCATGCATATTTCAATTTTTTCGTATTTCTCATGCTATCGTGTTCTAATGTGTTTTGATTGTTTTGTTGAGTTTCTGGAACATATTAGGACAAGAATGAGCCATTGAAACAAAGCTTGGGTGCGTAAACCATAGGTCACCATTGTTAGGGCAAGGAGAAAGATGATCTTCGTATCCCCTCATACGAAACATTTTAGGATGAGATAACCCCACTATTGAATTCGTGATGATCGATTTAGGGGGGCTAGGTTGTTTTTATTATTGTTCATCATGTTATTTTGCAGGTTTTGATTGCCCAGGTTATTGAAGGACAAATCGCAGCAAAATCCATAGCAGAGTTCGCGGATAAATCCGCAGGAAACTCGGTCCAGGTTGAAGTTTGAAGACGGGCAACGTGGCGTTCATCCATTCGTTGGTCAACTCCAAAGACTTCTCTCCTCATGCGTGTGTTGGCGTGATTGGGGAGTCAACAGGATCTGATCTCTCTCTCTCCCTTTTCCATTGGTGGACGCGTGAATAAGGGGCCACACGTTGACTCTTTTTTTATTCCATTTGCTTTTTATTGTTTCACATT
Organism: Vicia villosa; assembly: GCF_029867415.1. Taxonomy (NCBI): domain Eukaryota; kingdom Viridiplantae; phylum Streptophyta; class Magnoliopsida; order Fabales; family Fabaceae; genus Vicia; species Vicia villosa. The sequence continues at coordinate 41,196,328 of NC_081185.1, forward strand.
TATTATTTGCTAACCATTCCTATAACAACCAATGCGTGCAGCTGCGTAATACGGTGAACTGACTTTAAAGAAATGTCGCGGATAGCAAGAGTCGCCACCGACTTTTATTTTATCCAATAAGAAAGGCTAAAAGAACAAAAAAAGACCTTTTAAGGAATTTGAATTCGGGGGGTAAGTTATACAAATGGAAGGTGTAAAGAACCCTTTTATCCATGGTTTTCCATGGGCTCTTAATTGCTCAGCTCACTTTGTTTTCAAAATGTTTGAATTGTTTGAAAAGTAGGGTGTGAATAGAAATTTGAATAAGAACTTTAGCTTGTAAATAAGCGTAGTCTTTTTGAATTTGATTTTTGAAAAGAAGTGGGAAAATATTTTGATTTGAATTTGAATTTGAAATAAAAGCAAGCAATTAAAAGCAATTACCCTAAGTTTTAAAATTTGTTCTTTTAGCTTTTCAGTTTGAAAAGGCTATCCATACCATAAAAGGGTAGGAAGTCTTTTCATTGGATGTAAAGAGTCATGGAAATTATCGTTCGCCATAAGACTGACCCTGCCATAAAGAGGGCAAGTAGTCTAAGGGAAGGATATAATAGTCATTTAATCTTTAGGCAACAGGCGAGGATACCTTAGCAATTGGGACAATCATCTTTTATAAGGCAACCTCAAGGGAGTTTCAATAACTTTGAAGGCAACATTTGCTTTAGGTATCCTCTGAATCGAGGGACTTGACTATTTTTAGGCAACAAAATTAAGGCAACAAGGAAGCAAGTAATAAGGCAACAAGGCAACCAGAGGGATTACCCTAAAGGTGTGTGGGTGCACAATCACATGGTTAACTTTGATTACATTTATCTTGTAATTAGTGATCTAAGTTATTTAGCAGGCTTGCACTCCCTAATTTACTAACCACGCAGTTTAAATTGCAGAAATTAAAGGCAGAAAAATATAAAGTCCTACGCTAATACAATAAACACCTATTGATGCAGGAAAATTAAAGGCAGAAAATAAACCTAATCATTATTACAATAAAAACCCTTGTAGGGTAACAGAAAATAAAAGGCAGAAAGAAAAGTAGAAAACTTTTTGTACATAATAATAGCAAGCAATAATAGTACGAATAAATTGAAGCAATTCAAATAAAATAGATAATTAAAATTATAAGCACCAATTAAATAAAGGCAAAAAATTGAAGTAAAGGTAAAAATAATTGAAATAAAGGCAAAATCGAAATAAAGGCAAAATTGAAATAATAATTAAAGACATGCGACATACACTGGAGTGGAAAGTGAGGAGAGAATTCGCGAATAAAAATGAGTTTAGAAAAAGCAGGGTTAAAAGCCTTATGGCTAAAAACCTAAGGGTAAAAATCCTAGTTGACGGGCAACACCTACCAAGATTTCTAGGGTCATCTATGGTTGTTGAAATTAAAGGCTAAACCTGATTAAAAACCTAAAATTAGTTATTAATTTATTAACCTAAATTATTAAAATTATAAACCTAAAATTATAAACCTAATTATTAATTAAATTAAATTTGACCTAATTAACAACCAATCCTAATTAATTAACCTAAAATTAGTCTAATTAACTAATTAATCTTAAATTCCATTTTTATGATAAAAAAACTAATATTAATTAACAATCTACTAAAAAAAAGTTAATTTTAATTGAGTAAAAAAAAACTAGTTTCTAAATAGAAAGAGGTTTTAAAAAAAAATAAAACAAATAATAATGAAAAAACTGAAAAGAGAAAGAAAAGGGCACCTGACGTTGGATCCGATGCTATGCGTTGTTGAGGGTGCATGGTGGAATGTGAAGGATAGAAAAACACTTAGAAAGGGGAGGTTTGAATAAGTGTAGCTTTAAAACTTGTAAGATAAAAACAATTTGCACAATGATTTTTATCCTGGTTCGTTGTTAACTAAACTACTCCAGTCCACCCCCTTGGAATGATTTACCTCACCTGAGGATTTAATCCACTAATCACACAAGATTACAATGGTTTTCCACTTAGACAACTTCTAAGTCTTCTAGAGTATACTGATCACAACCTGATCACTCTAGGAACAATCTGCTTAGATACCCTCTAAGACTTTCTAGAGTATACTGATCAACAACTTGATCACTCTAGTTCTTACAACTTAATGTAAATAAATTCTTTTAAGAGTTGCAATGCTTCTTATAAAGCTATTATCACAACTGTGATTTTCTCTTAAGTTTAAGCTTAATCTCACTAAAGTATTACAACAACAATGTAGTGAGGTTGATGATGAAGTTTGAGAGCTTTTTGATTTTGACAGCGTTTCTGTATATTTGCGCAAGAGTTGTGTATTCAGAATTCGTAACTTAGCTTCTCATCAGAACTTCTATATATAGGCGTTTGAGAAGATGACCGTTGGGAGCATTTAATGCTTTGTGTAATCCGTACAACATTGCATTTAATGTTTCACTCTTTTGTCAACTACCTCGAGCCTTGCTTTCGCTGTGTCTACTGACATTGCCTTTCATAGCTTTCAACGTTCCTTTTGCCAGTCAGAGTAGCCTGCCAGCTAGTACTCGCTTCTGATCTGATGTTTGTGTGAACAACGTTTGAATATCATCAGAGTCAAACAGCTTGGTGCAGAGCATCTTCTTGTCTTCTGACCTTGAAGAGCTTCTGAGCATGATACCATGAGAACTTCAGTGCTTCTGCTTCTGATCTCAAGTCCTTCAGATGCTTCCATAGACTCATGTTCTGATTCTGCTTGACCATCTTCTGATGTCTTGCCAGACCATGTTCTGATGTTGCATGCTGAACCTTCTGAGTCAGTGCTTCTTGCGCTGATTTTGTGCATACTCTTTATATAATTCCTGAAATGGAAATTGCATAGTATTAGAGTACCACATTATCTCATACAAAATTCATATACATTGTTATCATCAAAACTAAGAATATTAATCAGAACAAATCTTGTTCTAACAAACTCCCCCTTTTTGATGATGACAAAAACATATATAAATGATATGAATTTGCGATCAGAATATCAGACGGCTAAAGACAATTACACAGCTATATCAGAAGCATATAAACATAGTGTGTGAATATGTCTCCCCCTGAAATTAACAATCTCCCCCTGAGATAAATAATCTCCCCCTGAAATAAATACTGGAAGAAATTTATAAATAAAGGACTTCCCTGAGTATTTTCCCTTTCAGTTGAGACGATCACATTTCTCCCCCTTTTTGTCATAACATCAAAAAACATAAAAGATTCAGATGAAAAACAAAAAATATGAGAGAAGGAAGGATAATTTTCATTGATTAGCAAAAGGAGAATTGTCAGAAATACAAGGAGAATGCATAGAAAGCAGATGCAAAAACAAAGAGAAACTACTAAGACACAAAGACTAAGACGACCCTAGCTTAGACATAATCTTGGCCAGCATGTCATGAATCCCAGCATTGCTCTCAGTCTGCCTCTCCATGAAAGTGCGGAACTCAGCATTGGTAGTATCTTGCGCGTCCATGCGAGAAGATAGCTCAGCTTGATTCTTCTGAATGACCTCTAGAGTCTTCACCAGAAGAGAGGGTTCACCAGAAGAAGCTTCACAACTTCTGTCCAGAGGGACAGCATTCTGAACCGCAGCTTCTATAGTCAGATCATCACCTTGATTTTCCTCAACAGGAATAGTCCCAGCAGGATGATCTTCAGCATCAGCTTCTTCCATAAAAGCATCTCCATCATATTCTGCAGTAGGCAGATCAGAATCTCCATTCTCAAGAGCCTGAAGAATGGCAGGAAGATTCCTTGGGGCAGAAGGACCTTCAACTTCTGGTGGGTCAACAACTTCTGGAATGACCAAGTTGGGGTCTTCTTCAGAAGGATTTTCCCTCAGAAAGTCGAACAAAGATTTGAAGTCTCCAGTCAAAACTGGATACTTAGGTCTCCAGACCATAATATCTCTGCAAGGATTGTCCAGCAGCTCATCAACAAGTATCTTCTCCTCAAGAACTCTCCTGTTTCTGATGGGATGATAATAGACACCATTATCAACCTCAAGAAGATAACCAGCATAACCAGGAGCAGCAGCCACTAGTCTCTTCTGAACAGCCATAGCTCCAACTTGAAAATCCTGGCGAAAGCTTCTCCAGAGGTTTCTAGTAGAAACATCATCAAGATCATTGAAGAAGGTATCCTTCAAGAGATCTAGCCTACTGATAACTTCATTTCTGAACAACTCCAGGTAGATATGAGGTTCAGGTTCAGGAGGGTTGAAGGTGAATTTGTAGTTAGGGTAGAGAAGGCAGTATGGGTTGGATTTTCAGGTAGGAGGGAGATGGGATATAGAAGATGGAATATCTGTGGAGATGGTTGATGAGGATGGTATATCAGTGGGGAGGATTGATGATGATGATGGGATATCAGAAGGGGGAGGACAGACATTTAGTGGAGTGGGGTTCAAAACAGGTGTAGAAAGAGATGGTTGAGAAGGATTTGGAATGGTGAAGGTGTTTTGAGGTTCAGAGGGAGGAGGTTGGGTAAAAGATTGAGGTTCAAAAGGAGGTGGTTGATATACTTGCCTGGAGAAGTTACCCGTTCTTATTGCTTGAAAAGAATCTACTTTAAGAGGGTCATAAGTGACCTTCTGCCTCTTAGCTTCTCTAGCAGCTTCTTCTGCAGCCTTTCTCTTCAGCCTTGCTTCTTGCTTCCTCTGAGCGTTCTTCTGAAGATCAGCTTGAGAAGGAAGCACTCTTCCACGAATCCACGCAAGATCAACAGAAGATTGAGTTCTAACAGAAGCTTCCAAATAACGTTTAACAACCTTGTGAAGTTCTGATTGGAACAATGTAGCAAAACCTTCCACAGGAGTTCTTCTAGACATGATATCTGGTAAGCTTGCAGGAGCAGAAGTTACATCTCTGATAAGTTGCAGACTTAACAGATCAACACCATTGAAGATAGGACCTTGAATAATTCCAAAGAACCTAGGCGTTCCAATAGTCCTTAGAGAGTCCATCAAATTACTTTCTATCAGAATATCTGAGATCATTCTGGCGAAAGGAACAGTATATCTGGGAAGGTGAGGGTACTTCTCACGTTCTTCATCTCTTGACTCTTCAATAGCCAACTTCAGATTCTGAAACAGAATGTTGGAGATTTTGAGTTCAATTCTTCTTCCAATGCAGAAGAGAGTGTATTTGTGATCAGGACTGATGTAAGAGGAGGAGAACGATTGCCTTCTGTGATGGAGAGAACCTAGAATAATTTCAGTCCACACTTGATAAAACGCCCTCAATGTATCGGTTTTATGAGATTCAATACCAGTAGCAAGTGATATTTGTTTTTCAACCTGTAGCCAATTAACTCTACCAGGAAGAGGACCAGTGCATCCTTCTTCATCATCCAGGTTGTACAGTTTCCTGATCAGTTTCTCAGTTATCACAAAGGAGATGATAGCAGTTGAAGTAACGGTTGCATTAGCCCAGAAGTCTTTCACAAGAGTTGGATAAATTGATCCAACCAATCTACCAAGATAGTTTGACCAGCCTTGTTCCAAGATTCTTGCATCAGGATGGAAACCATTTGCTTTCAGATTTTCAAAATCCACAGCAGACTCACAAAGAACTTCCATTTCTTCCGTAGGAATGGAGCAGGTTTTCAACGGAGCAAAATCACGCTTGCTCAGAACCAGTTGAGTGGATGATACTTCTGTTTGGCTTGCATAGCTTGATGAAGGATTCATGGTGAAATGCTTAGTTACAGACACAAGCTAGGGTTATGCGATGAATGCAGAAAGAGAGAAACGAATGAAGAGAGAGAGAGAGCGAAAAAGATGAAATGAAGATGAAGCGGGTATTTAAAAGATGAATAAAAGAAAATAACAAATGCAGTATGGTTTAATGAAATGATTACAGAAAAACATGACATCAATTTGCATTTAATGAGAAATGACGTTAGGAGAGATAAAGTGACAAAATGAAATGATTTGCACAGTTACCTAGGGCGGCGTCTCCTCAACTGCACGCATGCTTGTCCAAAAATAGTGAACACGTGTTCATTTTTTGGAAAGACTGGTGACAACTGTTTTGCTTTAAAAGAGCTTCTGAATCAACTTAGATAGTGAAACGTTAGTAATAACAGAATCAGAACTTCTAATTGATCATTATCAGAACTTCTTATAAACACATAATCCTAACACATTTCAGAATATACCCATACATAAGATCTTCTCATCTCATTCTGGGCATAAATCCATACTGATATTTTTCAGAATGAACTTAAACCTATCTTCAGCAAGGGGTTTTGTAAAGATATCAGCCCATTGATGGTTTGTATCCACAAAGTTTAAAGAGAGAACACCCTTCTGAACATAGTCCCTAATGAAATGATGTTTAATCTCAATATGTTTAGCTTTGGAATGTAAGATAGTATTCTTTGATAGACATATGGCAGAAGTATTATCACAGAAGATAGGAATGTTACTCTCATATATTTGATAATCTTCTAGCTGACTCTTCATCCAGAGCATTTGTGTGCTACAACCAGCAGCAGCAACATATTCTGCTTCTATTGTTGAGAGGGCAATGGTAGCTTGCTTCTTGCTGTACCAGGAGATCAGATGACTTCCTAGAAATTGCCAACTTCCAGAAGTACTCTTCCTTTCGATTCTATCTCCAGCATAGTCAGCATCACAAAATCCTACTAAGTTGTATTCTTTAGATCTTCTGTAGACTAAACCAACATTAGTAGTACCTTTCAGATACCTTAGAATTCTCTTAACAGCAGTTAAGTGAGATTCTCTAGGATCTGATTGGAATCTAGCACACAAACAAATACTGAATAGAATATCAGGTCTAGAAGCAGTAAGATATAAAAGAGATCCAATCATACCTCTGTACAACTTCTGATCAACCTTCTTACTTACCTCATCCTTACCTAGAACACACGTTGGATGCATATGAGTTTTAGATTCTTTGCTTTCAGAAAGATTAAACTTCTTCAGAAGTTCCTTCACATACCTCGTTTGATGAACATAAGTTCCATCAGAAGTTTGATTGATTTGAATCCCAAGAAAATACTTGAGTTCTCCCATCATACTCATTTCAAATTTAGCCTGCATAGACTTAGCAAACTCCTTTCCAAGTGAAGCATTAGATGTTCCAAAAATAATATCATCAACATAAATTTGACAAATTAAGATGTCCTTCTTAGATGTTTTACAGAAGAGAGTCGTATCCACTTGTCCTCTAGTGAAACCATTGTCCAGAAGGAAAGAACTTAATCTTTCATACCAAGCTCTAGGAGCTTGCTTCAATCCATACAATGATTTCTTAAGTTTGAAAACATGTTCTAGAGACTTAGAGTCTTCAAAACCAGGAGGTTGGTGGACATAGACTTCCTCATCTATATAACCATTTAAGAAGGCACTCTTAACATCCATCTGATATAGAGTGATGTTATGCTGAGTGGCAAAAGAAATTAATAAGCGAATAGATTATAATCTGGCCACTGGTGCAAAGGTTTCTGTATAGTTAATCCCTTCTTGCTGACTATATCCCTGAGCCACCAGTCTGGTTTTGTTTCTTACCACTTCTCCCTTCTCACTGAGCTTGTTTCTGAAAACCCACTTTGTACCAATGATGTTGAATCCTTTTGGTCTAGAAACAAGATCCCATACATCATTCCTTGTAAACTGATTAAGTTCTTCTTGCATGGAAATTATCCAGTCTGGATCTTCTAGAGCTTGATCAACAGAAGTTGGCTCGATCAAAGAAACAAGACCTAATTGACATTCTGCATTGTTCTTAAGGACTGCTCTGGTTCTGATAGGATCATCTTTCTTTCCAAGGATCACATCTTCTAAGTGAGCTGAGGTGAGTCTAGAAGATCTTCTGACTGTTGGCTCTTCATAAATTCTGAGATTCTCTAAAGATGCAGCAACTTGATCTTCTGATTCTTTGCTTCTGAGATTTTCAGCTTCTGAAACTTTGCTTCTTGGTTCTACAGCTTCTGATATATCAATATCTATATCTGCAAAATTCTCAAACTGCTTTGGCTTTTCAAGACCAAGCTTATCATCAAATCAGATATTGATTGATTCTTATACAACCAATGTTTCTGTATTGTATACTCTGTAGCCTTTAGAGCGTTCAGAATATCCAAGAAGGAAACATTTTTGTGCCTTAGAATCAAACTTACCAAGATGATCTTTAGTATTCAGAATAAAGCAAACACATCCAAAAGGATGAAAATATGAAATGTTGGGCTTTCTGTTCTTCCACAATTCATAAGGAGTCTTATTTAGAATAGGTCTTATAGAGATTCTATTCTGAATATAACATGTAGTGTTTATTGCTTCTGCCCAGAAGTGCTTAGCTATATTGGTTTCATTGATCATGGTTCTGGCCATTTCTTGTAGAGTCATATTCTTTTGCTCTACAACTCCATTTTGCTGTGGAGTTCTAGGGCAAGAGAAATCATGGGCAATACCATTTTCTTTGAAGAACTCCTTAAAGAATCTGTTCTCAAATTCACCACCATGATCACTTCTGACCTTTATGATTTTGCACTCCTTCTCAGATTGAATCTGAGTGCAGAATTCAAAGAACACTGAATGAGACTCATCCTTGTGTTTTAAGAACTTTACCCATGTCCAGCGGCTATAATCATCTACGATGACTAATCCATATTTCTTCCCTTTGACAGATGCTATTTTGACTGGTCCAAACAGATCAATGTGCAGAAGTTCTAACGGCCTTGAGGAAGAGACAACATTCTTAGATTTGAATGCATGTCTGGAGAACTTGCCCTTCTGACATGCTTCACATAGAGCATCTGATTTGTATTTCAGATTTGGGAGACCTCTGACCAGATTTAGTTTGTTAATCTGAGAAGTCTTTCTCAAACTAGCATGTCCTAATCTTCTGTGCCAGACCCATTGCTCTTCAGAAACAGACATAAGGCAAGTCACCTTCTGCTTCTCAAGATCTGAAAGATCAATCTTATAAATGTTATTCTTTCTCTTTCTTGTAAATAGGATTGAGCCATCCTTCTGACTTACAGCCTTGCAAGACTTTTGATTGAAGATTATGTCATAACCATTGTCACTTAATTGACTTATGGACAATAAGTTATGCGCTAATCCTTCTACAAGAAGTACATTAGTTATGGAAGGAGAGTTACCAATACTTATGGTTCTAGAGCCAATAATCTTGCCCTTCTGATCTCCTCCAAACTTGACTTCTCCACCAGACTTAAGCACCAGGTCTTGGAACATAGACCTTCTTCCCGTCATGTGTCGCGAGCACCCAGAGTCCAGGTACCATGACATTTTGTGCTTTGTCTTCTTTGCTGCTAAGGATATCTGCAACAAAAATTATCTTCTCCTTAGGTACCCACAATTTCTTGGGTCCTTTCTTGTTAGTTTTCCTCAAGTTCTGATTGAACTTGGGTTTATCATGATAAGTAACAGGAGGAACAACATGATATTCTTTAGGTTTGGCAGCTTGATATTTTTTAGGTTGTGTCACATGCTTCTTGGTGTGTGAAGTGTTAAAACTTTTGGCATGTGAAGTGAGCCTAATATCATGTGAGTGGCCATATTTGAACTGATCATACAATGGCTTGTATGTGATTTTGAAATCATCTACAGGTTCAAATTTACGTGGGATATCACCCTCATAGCCAACGCCAATCCTTTTGTTTCCAGAAACACCATATATCATAGAAGCAAGATGACTTCTGCCAATACTTCTAGATAGAAACTTTCTGAAGCTCGAGTCATATTCTTTCAGAATATGATTGAGACTAGGAATGGATTTTTCTGATTCAGAAGGAGATCCAATATCTTTGGATAATTTTAAAACTTTTTCCTTCAGTTCAGAATTTTCCACTTCCAGCTTCTTAGTTTCAAATTCAAATAGCTTTTTCAGCTTTTTGTATTTGATACCAAGATAAGCCTTGAGTTCCAGAAGTTCAGTTAAACTGGAAACTAACTCTTCTCTAGATAGTTCAGAAAATACCTCTTCAGAATCTGATTCTGATGTAGATTCTGATCCGTCATCCACTGTGGCCATCAGTGCAAGGTTTGCCTGCTCGCCTTCAGAGTCTGATTCTGATTCTGAATCATCCCATGTTGCCATAAGACCTTTCTTCTTATGAAACTTCTTCTTGGGATTCTCCTTCTGAAGTTTTGGACATTCATTCTTGAATTGTCCAGGCTCATTGCACTTATAGTAGATGACCTTCTTCTTGTCAGATCTTCTGCCTCCAAAAGATTCTCCTCTTTCAGGCTTCTTTGAACTTCTGAAGCTCTTGAACTTCTGAAGCTCTTGAACTTCCTTTGTTTGCTCTTCCAGAGATGGTTCACCCTTCTGGAGATCATGGACAATTCATCTTCTTCTTCTGATTCTGATTCTTCAGAATCTACTTCTTCAGCCTGAAAAGCGTTAGTGCATTTTTTATAATTAGATTTTAATGCAATAGACTTACCTTTCTTCTGAGGCTCATTTGCATCCAGCTCTATCTCATGGCTTCTCAAGGCACTGATTAGCTCTTCCAAAGAGACTTCATTCAGATTCTTTGCTATCTTGAATGCAGTCACCATTGGACCCCATCTTCTGAGTAAGATTCTGATGATCTTCTTTACATGATCAGCCTTGGTGTAGCCTTTGTTCAGAACTCTTAATCCAGCAGTTAGCGTTTGAAATCTTGAAAACATCTTCTCAATATTTTCATCGTCCTCCATCTTGAAGGCTTCATATTTCTGGATTAGAGCAAGAGCTTTGGTCTCCTTGACTTGATCATTTCCTTCATGGGTCATTTTCAGTGACTCATATATATCATAGGCAGTTTCCCTGTTAGATATCTTCTCATACTCAGCGTGAGAGATAGCATTCAGCAAAACAGTCCTACATTTATGATGATTTTTGAAAAGCTTCTTTTGATCATCATTCATTTCTTGTCTTGTAAGCCTTACGCCAGTAGCTTTCACTGGATGTTTGTAACCATCCATCAGAAGATCCCATAAGTCACCATCTAGACCAAGGAAGTAACTTTCAAGTTTATCTTTCCAGTATTCAAAGTTTTCACCATCAAATACTGGTGGTCTAGTATAACCATTGTTACCATTTCCATTGTATTGCTCAGCTGAGCCAGATGTAGATGTATTTGTTGGAATTTCACCACACATCTTGTACTGAAGCGTTTTTCTCTTCCTGAATCTTTTCTAAACACGGTTAAGTGCTTGCACCTTAGAACTGGTGCTCTGATTCCAATTGAAGGATAGAAAAACACTTAGAAAGGGGGGGTTTGAATAAGTGTAGCTTTAAAACTTGTAAGATAAAAACAATTTGCACAATGATTTTTATCCTGGTTCGTTGTTAACTAAACTACTCCAGTCCACCCCCTTGGAGTGATTTACCTCACCTGAGGATTTAATCCACTAATCACACAAGATTACAATGGTTTTCCACTTAGACAACTTCTAAGTCTTCTAGAGTATACTGATCACAACCTGATCACTCTAGGAACAATCTGCTTAGATACCCTCTAAGACTTTCTAGAGTATACTGATCAACAACCTGATCACTCTAGTTCTTATAACTTAATGTAAACAAATTCTTTTAAGAGTTACAATGCTTCTTATAAAGCTATTATCACAACTGTGATTTTCTCTTAAGTTTAAGCTTAATCTCACTAAAGTATTACAACAGCAATGTAGTGAGGTTGATGATGAAGTTTGAGAGCTTTTTGATTTTGATAGTGTTTCTGTATATTTGCGCAAGAGTTGTGTATCCAGAATTCGTAACTTAGCTTCTCATCAGAACTTCTATATATAGGCGTTTGAGAAGATGACCGTTGGGAGCATTTAATGCTTTGCATAATCCGTACAGCATTGCATTTAATGTTTCACTCTTTTGTCAACTACCTCGAGCCTTGCTTTCGCTGTGTCTACTGACATTGCCTTTCATAGCTTTCAACGTTCCTTTTGTCAGTCAGCGTAGCCTGCCAGCTAGTACTCACTTCTGATCTGATGTTTGTGTGAACAACGTTTGAATATCATCAGAGTCAAACAGCTTGGTGCAGATCATCTTCTTGTCTTCTGACCTTGAAGAGCTTCTGAGCGTGATACCATGAGAACTTCAGTGCTTCTGCTTCTGATCCCAAGTCCTTCTGATGCTTCCATAGACCCATGTTCTGATTCTGCTTGACCATCTTCTGATGTCTTGCCAGACCATGTTTTGATGTTGCATGCTGAACCTTCTGAGTCAGTGCTTCTTGCGCTGATTTTGTGCATAATCTTTATATAATTCCTGAAATGGAAATTGCATAGTATTAGAGTACCACATTATCTCATACAAAATTCATATACATTGTTATCATCAAAACTAAGAATATTGATCAGAACAAATCTTGTTCTAATAGAATGCGCATCCTAACGCGTTGGATTAATCTGGATGAAGATCGAACGGCTGGAAAGTGAGGATGCGCTATAGACATATGCATCGCATGCACTGGATCTGTAAAGAAGAAGTATAAAAAATAATTGCCAACGTTTGGGTTCGAACCCACGTCAGCTCGATCACAGGTATCCCTTCTATGACAAACGCGCTGCACATGTTCACTACTATTGAAATACCAAGCATTAATCAAATATTAAGATGCATGGAAGTATTAAAGTCAACAACAAAAGTCAGAAGTGGGGCCCGGCCAACTGCACGAGCTAATGGGGAAGAGAGGGAGGTCATTGGAAATGTTGAATGGCCAATCAAGTTAGCGCACGCGTGGAGATAGAGAGAGTGAAGGCAGACTGGCCAATGGGTTTTTTATACGCACGTCGCTGATGGGCCCAGGAGACAACTCATCATCTTCTTCCTTGGGCCCTGTAGAATTTCTTGCGGAATTCCCTATGGAATTTCCTGCGGATTTTCTTGCCATGCCGCCTTCATCAAACCTGCACATCTGAAACACGATGAACAACAACAAAGCGACATTCATGGGGACCTATATTACCTAATTATGATTCCCTGAATTCCATGGAAGGGTTAGTTTTGGCTGAAAACGCTCGTAGCCATGGATACGAAGGGATCAAAGCTTTTGTCCTCAACAATGGCACACCATCAATCTTGCGTGAAAACCTGCAAACGGAGGTTCAAAATTGTCCTAAACAGTATCATGTATAAATATATGCATGTAAGACCAACCGAGAATGCATGAATCGCGAGTTTATGTTTTGAGAAACTTAGCAAATTGAAGGAGACGGAGGGAGGTGTTCTTTCACATGGCCAGCCTCAAGTACGACTTGCATAAGCTCCTGGACTCTTCAGAGACACCATGGGACGATTCATTAGCGTGGAAATTGGCTGAGAAAGAACTTTTGTCTTGCCCTAGTTTTGAATCTTTTTGTAATGGGAAACCCTAATGCTCTTCACCAATTTCCGTGTCCTCTTTAAGTCTGGATGATAAGGAATATATAATGGTTGAATTAGGGTTGGAAATTTTGGAAGAAATCAGATCTTTGATTTGCAAAAGAATTGAAAGAATATTTGATCAAATTTTGCATGAAAACTTTCTATTTTTTGATTTAATCTATTTCATACACTTTTCAATTCTTTCTTGGCCCTTGGATCAAGTTAGGATCAGATTAAATCAAAGGAAAAATTAGAACCTCAATCATACAATTATTTTATGACTTTATTTGATTTTATTTGAAATTAAGTGATTAAAATCAAATATAAATAAAATAATATCATAAACATAATAATATTTGATCCTTGGACTCTCTTTGGGCTTATTATCACGTGTATAATTCAAATATTGAGGCCCATTTGAGAAAGGACCAAGATTGCTCAATATTAGCTTCATGTGTTTTCTCCAAAATTACTCAACTTCAACCATGTGTATCTCTCTCAATTTTAACCCTATGAAGGTGTTCTTGATCATTTTAGAAAGCTTAGAGTGTCCTCTAAATGACCCTTTTGGTTTCATCTCAATTGAGTTTTCCATTTGCAAGTTATGAGCTTTGAGAAAAAATGACTTTTTGCGATCCTTTAGAAGGACCTGTAATGTTTTGGCTCATATCTCCCAAATGGTGCATTTTTAGCCTTGGCTTGTGAGAGGAAAAGTTGTAGAGAATTCAATTTCTTTCAAAATGAGCTTTGGATAGGAAATTTCTGATATTCCATATGAAAGTTATGGCTGGTCAAAGTTGGGTTGACTTTGTCCTTAAAAAACCCTAATTTAGAAACTTAGGTTTTTGTTGATTTCTGATCTTTCCTTGAAGAATCATGATCAATACTTGATCATATGATGAATGATACTTCAAAATGAAGACGTTGACCAAAAATCAGAAGTTTTGCCTGTGGTTTGACCATAGTTTGACTTTTAGGTCAACCTGTCGATTATTGATTGTTTGGGCCATTGGGTGAGCAATCTTTTGAATCAGAGCTTGAAAATTGGCATGAGGATCCTTTGAGGCATATGAGAGGTTATGAGGTCCACTTGAATTGTCAGAACCTGATTGTTCTTGAAGAGAAGCAAAAACCCTAGTTGTAGGCTGTTTGTTTAGGAGAGTGTGCATCCACTTAGATCTTGAGCTGTTGATACTTGGATGAGCTTGAGTATAAAAATGTGGTGTGCAAATTTTGGGGTATGACAAGCTGTATTGGCTAGGAAGAGAAGCGTGTTACCATAATAGCCTGGGTTCGATCCCCAGGTCACACAATTTTATTTTTCAAGGCACTTGTTCGCAGATCCAGCGTATCTCACGCGCAGATGCCCATCGTGCACCCTCAATTCCCAACCACACGATCTCACCTGGGCCAGATCCAAGGGAGCTTAAATGCGCGTACACACCGTAGACCACCGGAGGCATACCGCATAGGATGAAAGTGTGGTATTTTGCAAATTTTCTTTATTTTTTTTATACAACGCTGTTTCCTTTTTTTATTTTCTTTTTTTATAAAAACCTTTTTTTAAAAATAACTAAAAGATTTTAAAAACATAAAAAGAATAATAATTCAGTTAGAATTTATTTTTTTTAGGTTTGGTTTTTAGGGTTAATTAATTTAATGTAGGTTTTAGAATTATATTAGTTAAACTAATTTAATTTTAATTTAGGGTTTTATAATTTAGTTTTAATTTAATAATTTAAATTTTAGACTTAGGTTAATCAAATTAGGATCTTTAGGCTAATTAATTATAATTAATTATTTTTAGGTTTTCAAACCCTGATTTTCATTTTTTGGCTAACTATTTTTCATCATGACTATTAATCACTATTTTCCCTAACCTTTTTAATTTTTGATCTGTTACCTTATAAATGTTGAGGTTTTTTATATGCGAATTCTTTCCTCACCTCATATTCTATGATTGTCGTATCATTGTTCCGAATCTTGGGGTAAAACTTGTTTATTTATTTATTTAAATTTTTGCCTTTAATTTTTTGCCTTTATCATATTTTTACCATTTGCCTAAATCATTCCTAATTTTGTATCTGCTCCGAGGTTGTAACCATTTTAATTTTTGATTTGTTCATTCTATTGTAACTGCCCCAAGGCCATGTAATAGTTTAGGGTTTTATTTTTCTGCCTTTTAATTCCGTCTTTATTTTTCTGCCCATAGGTGTTTATTGTAATAGCGTAGGAAGTTATATTTTCTGCCTTTATTTTAATTGCGTGGTTAGTAATAATAGGGAGTGACAAGCCTGCTAATAAATTTAGTTTGCCTAAATTATAAGATAAATATAACTGAATTGAATCACCTGATTGTGACACACACACACCTTTAGGGTAACCTCTTTTGTGAAGGATAGAAAAACACTTAGAAATGGGGGGTTTGAATAAGTGTGACTTTAAAAACTTGTAAGATAAAAACAATGAACACAATTATTTTTATCCTGGTTCGTTGTTAACGAAACTACATCACTCTACCCCCTTAGAGTGATTTACCTCAATTGAGGATTTAATCCACTAATCCAACTGATTACAATGGTTATCCACTTAGAAAACTTCTAAGTCTTCTAGAGTATACATATCACAGCTTGATCACTCTAGGAATTCTTCACTTAGATACCTTCTAAGTCTTCTAGAGTCTACATATCACAACTTGATCACTCTAGGAACCTTTTACAAACAATGTAAAATAATGTTTATAAGAGTAAGATTGCTTCTAATAAAGCTATAATCACAACAGTGATATTTCTCTTAAGTTCTAAGCTTAACACTCACTAAATATTACAAGAGTTTGTGAGGTTGAAGATGAAGTTCGTGAGTTTTGATTTTGACAGTGTTTCAGTATTTTACACAAGTGTTCTTCTTTGCTTCTGATCAGAACTTCTATTTATAGGCGCTGAGAGGAAATGACCGTTGGGAGCATTTAATGCTTTGCGTGAATAGTACAGCTTTGCATTTAATGTTTCACACTCTTGTCAACTACCTCGAGCCTTGCTTTTCATATTTTTACTGACTTTTCCTTTTGTAGCTTCTAACGTTCCTTTTGTCAATCAGAGATTAAACTTAATAGGCTGTCATCTTGTACTATCTTCTGGACTCAGATTTGTAGAATAACAACGTTTGAATTTCAGAGTCAATAGCTTGGTGCAGAGCATCTTCTTTTCTTCTGATTTTGAAGAGCTTGAGCGTGATACCATTCAGAACTTCAGAACTTCTTCTTCTGACTTCGTTCTTCTGATGCTTTCAGTTCATGTTATGATTCTGCTTAACCATCTTCTGATGTCTTGCTAGAGCATGTTCTGATGTAGCCATCTAGATCCTTCTGAGTCATATGAACAAAGAGTATGTATTTCCTGAAATGGAAAATGCAAAGGATTAAAGTACCACATTATCTTATACAAAATTCATATATAATGTTATCATCAAAACACAGAATATTGATCAGAACAAATCTTGTTCTAACAATCCCCCCCTTTTTGATGATGACAAAAACATATATAATTGATATGAATTTGTATCCAGAATATCATATGAACAAAGACAATTACACAGTTATAGCATAAGCATATAATCAGAGTGTGTGAATATGTCTCCCCCTGAGATTAACAATCTCCCCCTGAAATTAATACTAGAAGAATTTTTAAATAAAAGACTTCCCTGAGTATTTTTCCATTTCAGTTGAGACTTTCACGTAGCATAGAACTTCAGAACAATCAGAGCTTCTCATTAGAGCTTCCATTGGACAGTTGCAGAGCTTTGAATTTTCCTTTTGTAATCAATTGTATCAGGTCATGCTTGATTGAATCAGAGCATTCTTAAATGTATCAGAGCATTCTTCTTGCTTCTGATCTTGAAGCTTCAGAGCACTAAGCTTGCTTCAATTCTCTAAGAGCATGCTTCTTCTTAGAATTGCTTTCCCCCATGTATTTGCTTCTCATGTTGAGCTTTGACCAGAATATCATATTCCTGCAAAACTATCAAAGACAGAAAAAACTTGCAAATAATGTTAAGAATGTTGAGACTCAATCCCATCAACTGATATTATAAACCAATTCAATTATCATATTTCTCCCCCTTTTTATCATAACATCAAAAAGCATAAGGATTCAGATGAACAAAACACACAGAGTGAAGAAAGAACAGATAATTTTTCATTGATTAAAATATCAGAAGATACAGAAACATATGCAATTCAAGCAGATGCAAACAATAAAGAAAACAAACTAAGACACAAAGACAGACTACGACTGACTGGACCTAGAAGCTAAGACGGCCAGAAGGTTCTTAATCTCAGCAGTGTCTTCAACTTGCTTCCTTGTAGCTTCCATCTGATCCTGAATGAAGGATCTGAACTCAGCATTTGTATCCTCTTGCTTGTCCAGACGAAGAGCCAAGTTAGCTTGATTCTGTTGGAGCTCCTTCATAGTGTTTATCAGCACAGAAGCAGGAGGACTAGTAGAAGCAGCATCAAAGCTATTGTCCATAGCAGGAGGGTTTGCATAAGCTTCGACAATGAGAACATCTCCTTGGTTTTCCTCAACAGGAATTTCTTCATCAGGATGTTCTAGACCATCAAGAATTGCAACTAGATTCTTTGGAGGTGTTGGAGCAACAGGTTCTGGAGGGTATTCAACTTCTAGATATACCATATTTGGTGCTTTCTCAGAGGGATGCTCCCTTAGTCAGTTGAATAAGAACTGAAAGTCTCCAGGCAGAACGTTGTAAGGATGTGGCGTCCACACAACCATTGCCAAAGGATTCTCTTCTTCTGCAAACTCATCAACAAACTCCTTCTCTTCTAGAGGCTTCCAGCTGGTAATGGGATGGTAGTATCTTCCATCATCATACTCCAGAAGGTAACCAGAAGGACCAGGAGCTGCAGCTAGACACTCTTTCTGAAGATTCAAAAAATCAGAATGAATCTCCCTTCTAAAAGCTCTCTAGAGCTTCCCAGCAACTACATGATCCATCTTGGAGTCATGAGCAACCTTCAGAGCATCTAACCCTGTTCGTACCTTATACTTTAATAATTCAAAACACATATAAACAGAGGGTTCAGGAGGGTGGCTTCTGAAATGGGTGAATCGAGAGTCTGGGTTAAGAACAAAGTAGGTTTCAGGTTCTCTAGATAATAAAACATAGGTGGTAGAAGATGATAGAGAGGATGAAGAATCTGCTGTGGAGGTGGTTGAGGGATCGTTTAATGGTGAGATAGCAGAGGGAATGAAGGTTGTTGAGAAAATGTTTTCAGAAGGAGTTTGTGGAAAAACAACATTTAGAGGTTGGGGGTCAAGAGTTGGTAGTGGATGGTGTCTTTTAGAAGTGGTGGAAGAGGATGGAAGGTCAGAAGGAGGTGGTCTTTTCTGAGGGGGAAGGTCAGAAGGAGGTGGTCTTTTCTGAGGGGGAAGGTCAGAGGTAGACTGTAAACTAGAAGTGTCTACATTGTCTATATCCTTTATGAGCTTCTGAAATTGTTCAGAAGTTCTGGGTATTTTCAGGGATTTTGTTGATACTTGTTCAGAACTAGTATTAATAGGTACAGAATCAGAGATAACAATACCTGAAGATTTCTTCTGCTTCTTAACTTTCTTAGCATCATGTCCTTCTTCTGTGACCTTTCTCTTCAACTTCTTATATTTCTTCTTCTTATCCTTTTTCTGTAATTCCTCCAAGGATGGAAGGGTTCTACCACGAATCCATTCAGGATCAACATCTGATTTTTCTTTGACACAGAATTCCAGATATAGCTTAACAGATTCTGACAGTTCTTCTTTTTATAAACGAGAGAAATCAACAATAGGATTCCTTCTTGTCAGAACATCATAAGGAGCTTGAGGAGTTATGGTTACTTTCTCAAAAAGCTGCATTCTCCTCAGAGTGTGAGCATTCAGAATGCTTACACAAACTGCAGTCAGATGTTTAGAGCCAGCTGCTCTCAGAGTCTCAATCAAACCACTCTCAGTCAGAATGTCTGATATCAGTCTGCCCAAAGGAATTGTTTTCTTCTTCAGCTTGGGATTCTTCAGACGTTCTTCTTCCCTTGACTCTTCAACATTAGTCTTCAAATGTTCAAACAGAATATGAGGAAGATTGACTCTCATACCTTTTGAAGGTGTTTGCATGTTGACTGCATTGTTGGTAAAACACACCTGGTTGATTGTGTAAATGCAGGTTGCATATATAGGTGGAGCTAATACATGTTTTGTAGTGAATGTCATGATCGATGTCATGACATCCATGTGTGACAGCAGGAGCTGTTAGTTTTTATTAATTGTGTTTCCTGATTTATCACTTTTATCTGTTTAGGAAACTTTTTATTGAGTGCTGCAAATTTCATTTAGAAGATCCTACTGACAATACATTGTGTAACAGACAGTTGGCGTGTGAATTAGGTTAACTTTGTTAACCCTAATGTGTTTCTTAAAAAGCCCAAGGCCCAAGACTGCATATAAAAAGAACTGCAATCCTAATTTGGAATGCAGACAAAAGATTGTGTATTGTGAAGAAGTGTTGTTCTGTAACTGTCTCTTGTGATGCACGCTATTATCTTTGATGATTGCGTTGGAATTAGTTTGTGTTTTTGTTGTGTCATCTAAGCTTTTAAACACGAGTGTGTGTCTCTTGATTGAAGCTTTTAAGCAGATCAAGGTGTGTTTTTGAAGTGTGTCTTCTATCTGTTATTGTTTATTGTGTATGTGTAATCACTACTGTGATTGAGGGGGAGTGGAATGGAGATATTCCATATCTAGGTAGAACCTAGGTAGAAGGGTCATTGGGTAGTGATTAAGTAATAAGTTGTAAACGAAGGAGTTTAGCTTTGAATTAATACTACTGATAGTGGACTTCATGCCTGGCTTGGTAGCCCCCAGAGTAGGTTGTTTGAACCGAATTGGGTAAACAATTATGTGTGTTCTTTACTGTTTTATGCTGTTTGTTATTATTGTCTGTGTTGCGTAATTGTGGATTTCATAACAAATAGTTTGACATCGAGCGTGTGTTACTAGAATTTTCAATTGGCATCAGAGCAGGCACCCTGCCTGTTTACATCTGGGTGAGATCTCGGGATAACAAAATTCTGGTACTATGGAGAAGGAACTGCTAGTGTTTGGAAACAGACCACCTACCCTAGATGGATCTAACTATGACCATTGGAAACCTCGTATGGTAGCAGTCATTAAGTCAGTGGACAACAAGGCCTGGAGAGCTGTTGAATGTGGATGGAAACATCCTGAGAAAATTCTGGAAGATGGAACCACTGTTCTAATTCCTGAAACTCAATGGAGAAAATCAGAAGAAGAGTTAGCGTTGGGAAATTCCAAGGCCCTAAGTGCACTGTTCAATGGTAATGACAAAAACATCTTCAGACTTGTACAACACTGTGAGCTGGCTAAAGATACTTGGGATATTCTCAAAACAACACACGAAGGCACATCCAAGGTAAATATGTCGAGACTTCAAATACTTACCACTAAGTTTGAAAATCTCAAGATGAAAGAGGATGAAACCATTTATGAGTCTTACATGAATGTCCGTGAGATTTCAACCAACTCTGTAGCCTTAGGTGAGAAAATGACTGAAGAGAAACTGGTAAGGAAGATCCTCAGATCACTGCCTAAGCGATTTGATATGAAGGTAACTGCCATAGAGGAAGCTTAAGACATCTGCAACATGAAACTGGACGAACTTCTTGTTTCTCTCCAAACCTTTGAGTCAAGCATATGTGAGCCTGTTGAAAAGAAGAACGAAAGCATTGCGTTTGTCACCAACACAGGTGATAATTCAAAAGAAAGCAATGGTGTAAGTGATGAGAATTTATCTGACGCCATAGCCATGCTTGGAAAGCAATTCAACAGACTTATTAAAAGGGTTGATCAGAAGTCAAGACCTAATGTCAAGAACACTTCCTATGACATCAGTCAGACAAATGACTCAAGCAAGAGGTTCAAAGTTGAGAAGAAACCCTATCTAGGGAAAGGGGTTCAATGTCATGGATGTGAAGGATTCGGACACATTAGAGCTGAATGTCCTACCTACCACAAGGAGTAAATAAAAGGACTGACTGTTACTTGATCTGACGAAGACTCAGATTCAGAAAAGGAAACTGCAAAGCATGTTACAGTTTCAACAAGAATCTATGAATATGATGATGATTCCAGTGATGATGAGCTAGACTTTGATGAACTAGCTGCCTCGTACAAGAAGTTGTGTAAGGAGAATGCTGAAGTCTGCAAACAAGTGGAGAAGCAAGAGGTGATCATAAGAGATCTAGATTCTAAAATGATTAAACATCTTGCAACCATAGACTCCCTCAGTAGTGAAGTAAGCATGTTGAACCACAAACTTGATCAAATGACCAAGTCATTCAAAATGCTGAACAATGGATCTAATACTCTAGAAGAAATTCTAGAATCTGGACAAAGATTAGGAGACATGTCTGGAGTGGGATTCGTGGCTAAAGAAGAATTAATCTCTGGACTCAGGAGGATAGAATCCAAGAAGTGTGTGACTAACCAGATGTCAATCCAAATGTCACAACATCAAGGAAACATAAGAAGGAGGCACTCAAAGAAAAAATTCCAGAAGTGGAGGTTTCATCACTGTGGAAGATTTGGTCACATAAAGCCATTCTGTTTCAGACTATTTGGATATCCAGACCAAACTCAACAAGTCAAACTTGATCATGATACTTGTAACAGGAAGCCACCTGGGATAGCTAAGAATGTTGCTCTAATAGCATACACCGCTCTAAGAATGCCCACCAAAGAAGATTGGTACCTTGACTGTGGCTGCTTAAACCATATGACTGGTAGCACGAACTCACTAGTAAACCTCAAACCTGAGGGATCCAACTATGTGACTCTTGGGGATGGAGATGTAAGAGAAATCAAAGGTGTTGGCATGATAGAAGGTCAGGGTGTTCCTAACTTACATAATGTTCTACTTGTGCAAGGACTGGCCACAAACCTTATAAGCATCAGTCAACTGTGTGATGAAGGAATGTATGTCAGATTCACTAAAGAAGAGTGCATTGTTACTAATAAAGAAAATGAAGAAGTCATGAAAGTAGTCAGATCTGAAAATAATTGTTATCTATGGGAGCCAACAAATTCCAAGTCTCTAACTACTTATCCCATGACCAAAAAGATCAATGAAGAAAAAGATCAAGAAATGGATGAGTCTGATGATGAGATCTTCATTGAAGAACTCACCAGCGAAGAACTAGCTACTGGATACTCTGAGATGTGTGTACTAAATGGAGAACTGAGCAAGAGATTGACAATGGATGAAAATACTTATGCACTATTACAAGAAGAAAGAGTAAAACTCATGATAAACATTATTGACCTAGAAGGAGAGGTGCAAGACACAAAAAGGGGAAAGAAGGCAAAACCAGAGGCTCATCACACTCCTATCTTAGCCAAAAGGTGCTATCAATGTGGGAAGTTAGGTCACCTGAGGTTCACTTGCCCTGAGATTCAGGAGTCATCCTATAGAAGTACACCTCATTAGGAAAACCTGACTAAAGAGAAGCCATCGCAACAAAAGCCATGGGTGAAAGCCAATCACTCAAGCCATCACATACCTGAAGAGAAGGCTGTAAAGAAAGCAGGAATTTCCAGAAAAAGGAAATCCAGGAGAAACATACATCACAAGAAGGATGTAGGTTTCTCAGCTACAAACAAGAATAAAACAATCATAAAGGATATTGTAGAAGGAAGTGAGTTGACTCACTCATTAGATCAGGTCAATGTTAATACAGATGTCTTAACATCAAAACTGGCTGAGAGCTCAATTGTGCAAACTGAGACGAACAAAGCATCCTGGATTGATGAATGTTTTTCAGTAAATATTCAAAGAGATATCACTGCTCCAAATACTGTCCCAGTGAAGGGATCCATCAACAGTAAGGATCCTCTGAGAAAGAAGATTATAGAGATAGACCAAGTCTCAAGATTCTGGATGGAAAGAGCTCTAGACTCACAGTCACACTTGGAAGATCAGGTAAGCAAGGAGAGCAGGATTCTTGTAATCACAGCTAAAGATGCTGAGCTGATGACAGGTATGATTTCTACTAATCTGTTGAACTGGTTTAAATCAAGCTGGACATACCTTGGTGTATCTCACCAGAATATATAGTGGAATGTCGTAACTATGCCTTACTACATAAAAAACAAGGCGGAGGACAAATGGAACCTCGTACAAAAGTCAATTACTGATCCAGATATTGCAAACAAGCTAAATATCCAGGAGAATTATCAGATGACATCCCACCACAATAGCCCTAGTATGATCACAGAGTGCAATTTTACCTCAGAAACAGGTTTAGAGCTAACTCACAATGTTGAGGTGCCTCAACAATCTCGGTTCATCTCTCTTGAAACAATACCTTACCCACAAACTCACTTAGAAGGGGGTAACCCTGAAAGAACTCTGAATAATGCAAGTATGCAAATGGTACATATGATGCATATTGGAGATGATTCTAACAAGAGTGACGAGAATGCTTCTAACAAAATCAATGACATCTTCACAAAAGCTCTTGATGCTACACAGTTTGAGAACTTGCGAAGCAAGTTGGGACTCTGCATCCTTGAAGAACCATAGAGTCATCAACAACAAAAAAAAAAACACAAAAAAAGGAAAAAAATACAGGTGAAGAAGACACTTCTGTTGGTTTTGGCAACATTTGTGGCCAAACAGGGGGAGAAGTATTATGTCTCACCCCAGAACAAAAAGAATGGTGGTTGTGTGTGATCAACAATTCTATTTGCTTATCTTTGTGTTGATCTGTTTGTGCTTGTGCTACTCTTGTGGCTGTCTGTCTGTTTTTGTCTGAGCACTGTGTGCATACTGGTGATGTATGATGATTGTTTGTATTAGCTTGTGTTTTTGTGTTTTGGTTATCCGCTGCAAGTTTTTCTCTGGTATGGTGTGATAGGATGTTTTAGCCAAAAATTTGCCAAAGGGGGAGATTGAAGGTGTTTGCATGTTGGCTGCATTATTGGTAAAACATACCTGGTTGATTGTGTAAATGCAGGTTGCATATATGTGTGGAGCTAATACAGGTTTTGTAGTGAATGTCATGATCGATGTCATGACATCCATGTGTGACAGCAGGAGCTGTTAGTTTTTATTAATTGTATTTCCTGATTTATCACTTCTATCTGTTTAGGAAACTTTTTATTGAGTGCTGCAAATTTCGTTCAGAAGATCCTACTGACAGTACATTGTGTAACAGACACTTGGCGTGTGAATTAGGTTAACTTTGTTAACCCTAATGTGTTTCTTAAAAAGCCCAAGGCCCAAGACTGCATATGAAAACAACTGCAATCCTAATTTGGAATGCAGACAGAAGATTGTGTATTATGAAGAACTGCTGTTCTGTAACTGTCTCTTGTGATCCACGCTCTTATCTTATATGATTGCGTTGGAATTAGTTTGTGTTTTTGTTGTGTCACTCTAAGCTTTTAAGCACGAGTGTGTGTCTCTTGATTGAAGCTTTTAAGCAGATCAAGGTGTGTTTTTGAAGTGTGTCTCCTATCTGTAATTGTTTATTGTGTAAGGGTAATCACTGCTGTGATTGAGGGGGAATGGAATGGAGATATTCCATATCTAGGTAGAACCTAGGTAAAAGGGTCATTGGGTAATGATTAAGTGATAAGTTGTAAACGCGGGAGTTTAGCTTTGAATTGATACTACTGATAGTGGACTTCATCCCTGGCTTGGTAGCCCCCAGAGTAGGTTGTTTGAACCGAACTGGGTAAACAATTCTGTGTGTTCTTTACTTTTTATGATGTTTGTTATTATTGTCTGTGTTGCGTAATTGTGGATTTCATAACAAATAGTTTGACATCGAGCGTGTGTTACTAGAATTTTCAATTGGCATCAGAGCAGGCACCCTGCCTGTTTACATCTGGGTGAGATCTAGGGATAACAAAATTCTGGTACTATGGAGAAGGAACTGCTAGTGTTTGGAAACAGACCACCTACCCTAGATGGATCTAACTATGACCATTGGAAACCTCGTATGGTAGCAGTCATTAAGTCAGTGGACAACAAGGCCTGGAGAGCTGTTGAATGTGGATGGAAACATCCTGAGAAAATTCTGGAAGATGGAACCACTGTTCTAATTCCTGAAACTCAATGGAGAAAATCTGAAGAAGAGTTAGCGTTGGGAAATTCCAAGGCCCTAAGTGCACTGTTCAATGGTAATGACAAAAACATCTTCAGACTTGTACAACACTGTGAGCTGGCTAAAGATACTTGGGATATTCTCAAAACAACACACGAAGGCACATCCAAGGTAAATATGTCGAGACTTCAAATACTTACCACTAAGTTTGAAAATCTCAAGATGAAAGAGGATGAAACCATTTATGAGTCTTACATGAATGTCCGTGAGATTTCAACCAACTCTGTAGCCTTAGGTGAGAAAATGACTGAAGAGAAACTGGTAAGGAAGATCCTCAGATCACTGCCTAAGCGATTTGATATGAAGGTAACTGCCATAGAGGAAGCTTAAGACATCTGCAACATGAAACTGGACGAACTTCTTGTTTCTCTCCAAACCTTTGAGTCAAGCATATGTGAGCCTGTTGAAAAGAAGAACGAAAGCATTGCGTTTGTCACCAACACAGGTGATAATTCAAAAGAAAGCAATGGTGTAAGTGATGAGAATTTATCTGACGCCATAGCCATGCTTGGAAAGCAATTCAACAGACTTATTAAAAGGGTTGATCAGAAGTCAAGACCTAATGTCAAGAACACTTCCTATGACATCAGTCAGACAAATGACTCAAGCAAGAGGTTCAAAGTTGAGAAGAAACCCTATCTAGGGAAAGGGGTTCAATGTCATGGATGTGAAGGATTCGGACACATTAGAGCTGAATGTCCTACCTACCACAAGGAGTAAATAAAAGGACTGACTGTTACTTGATCTGACGAAGACTCAGATTCAGAAAAGGAAACTGCAAAGCATGTTACAGTTTCAACAAGAATCTATGAATATGATGATGATTCCAGTGATGATGAGCTAGACTTTGATGAACTAGCTGCCTCGTACAAGAAGTTGTGTAAGGAGAATGCTGAAGTCTGCAAACAAGTGGAGAAGCAAGAGGTGATCATAAGAGATCTAGATTCTAAAATGATTAAACATCTTGCAACCATAGACTCCCTCAGTAGTGAAGTAAGCATGTTGAACCACAAACTTGATCAAATGACCAAGTCATTCAAAATGCTGAACAATGGATCTAATACTCTAGAAGAAATTCTAGAATCTGGACAAAGATTAGGAGACATGTCTGGAGTGGGATTCGTGGCTAAAGAAGAATTAATCTCTGGACTCAGGAGGATAGAATCCAAGAAGTGTGTGACTAACCAGATGTCAATCCAAATGTCACAACATCAAGGAAACATAAGAAGGAGGCACTCAAAGAAAAGGTTCCAGAAGTGGAGGTTTCATCACTGTGGAAGATTTGGTCACATAAAGCCATTCTGTTTCAGACTATTTGGATATCCAGACCAAACTCAACAAGTCAAACTTGATCATGATACTTGTAACAGGAAGCCACCTGGGATAGCTAAGAATGTTGCTCTAATAGCATACACCGCTCTAAGAATGCCCACCAAAGAAGATTGGTACCTTGACTGTGGCTGCTTAAACCATATGACTGGTAGCACGAACTCACTAGTAAACCTCAAACCTGAGGGATCCAACTATGTGACTCTTGGGGATGGAGATGTAAGAGAAATCAAAGGTGTTGGCATGATAGAAGGTCAGGGTGTTCCTAACTTACATAATGTTCTACTTGTGCAAGGACTGGCCACAAACCTTATAAGCATCAGTCAACTGTGTGATGAAGGAATGTATGTCAGATTCACTAAAGAAGAGTGCATTGTTACTAATAAAGAAAATGAAGAAGTCATGAAAGGAGTCAGATCTGAAAATAATTGTTATCTATGGGAGCCAACAAATTCCAAGTCTCTAACTTCTTATCCCATGACCAAAAAGATCAATGAAGAAAAAGATCAAGAAATGGATGAGTCTGATGATGAGATCTTCATTGAAGAACTCACCAGCGAAGAACTAGCTACTGGATACTCTGAGATGTGTGTACTAAATGGAGAACTGAGCAAGAGATTGACAATGGATGAAAATACTTATGCACTATTACAAGAAGAAAGAGTAAAACTCATGATAAACATTATTGACCTAGAAGGAGAGGTGCAAGACACAAAAAGGGGAAAGAAGGCAAAACCAGAGGCTCATCACACTCCTATCTTAGCCAAAAGGTGCTATCAATGTGGGAAGTTAGGTCACCTGAGGTTCACTTGCCCTGAGATTCAGGAATCATCCTATAGAAGTACACCTCATTAGGAAAACCTGACTAAAGAGAAGCCATCGCAACAAAAGCCATGGGTGAAAGCCAATCACTCAAGCCATCACATACCTGAAGAGAAGGCTGTAAAGAAAGCAGGAATTTCCAGAAAAAGGAAATCCAGGAGAAACATACATCACAAGAAGGATGTAGGTTTCTCAGCTACAAACAAGAATAAAACAATCATAAAGGATATTGTAGAAGGAAGTGAGTTGACTCACTCATTAGATCAAGTCAATGTTAATACAGATGTCTTAACATCAAAACTGGCTGAGAGCTCAATTGTGCAAACTGAGACGAACAAAGCATCCTGGATTGATGAATGTTTTTCAGTAAATATTCAAAGAGATATCACTGCTCCAAATACTGTCCCAGTGAAGGGATCCATCAACAGTAAGGATCCTCTGAGAAAGAAGATTATAGAGATAGACCAAGTCTCAAGATTCTGGATGGAAAGAGCTCTAGACTCACAGTCACACTTGGAAGATCAGGTAAGCAAGGAGAGCAGGATTCTTGTAATCACAGCTAAAGATGCTGAGCTGATGACAGGTATGATTTCTACTAATCTGTTGAACTGGTTTAAATCAAGCTGGACATACCTTGGTGTATCTCACCAGAATATAGAGTGGAATGTCGTAACTATGCCTTACTACATAAAAAACAAGGCGGAGGACAAATGGAACCTCGTACAAAAGTCAATTACTGATCCAGATATTGCAAACAAGCTAAATATCCAGGAGAATTATCAGATGACATCCCACCACAATAGCCCTAGTATGATCACAGAGTGCAATTTTACCTCAGAAACAGGTTTAGAGCTAACTCACAATGTTGAGGTGCCTCAACAATCTCGGTTCATCTCTCTTGAAACAATACCTTACCCACAAACTCACTTAGAAGGGGGTAACCCTGAAAGAACTCTGAATAATGCAAGTATGCAAATGGTACATATGATGCATATTGGAGATGATTCTAACAAGAGTGACGAGAATGCTTCTAACAAAATCAATGACATCTTCACAAAAGCTCTTGATGCTACACAGTTTGAGAACTTGCGAAGCAAGTTGGGACTCTGCATCCTTGAAGAACCATAGAGTCATCAACAACAAAAAAAACACAAAAAAAGGAAAAAAATACAGGTGAAGAAGACACTTCTGTTGGTTTTGGCAACATTTGTGGCCAAACAGGGGGAGAAGTATTATGTCTCACCCCAGAACAAAAAGAATGGTGGTTGTGTGTGATCAACAATTCTATTTGCTTATCTTTGTGTTGATCTGTTTGTGCTTGTGCTACTCTTGTGGCTGTCTGTCTGTTTTTGTCTGAGCACTGTGTGCATACTGGTGATGTATGATGATTGTTTGTATTAGCTTGTGTTTTTGTGTTTTGGTTATCCGCTGCAAGTTTTTCTCTGGTATGGTGTGATAGGATGTTTTAGCCAAAAATTTGCCAAAGGGGGAGATTGAAGGTGTTTGCATGTTGGCTGCATTATTGGTAAAACATACCTGGTTGATTGTGTAAATGCAGGTTGCATATATGTGTGGAGCTAATACAGGTTTTGTAGTGAATGTCATGATTGATGTCATGACATCCATGTGTGACAGCAGGAGCTGTTAGTTTTTATTAATTGTATTTCCTGATTTATCACTTTTATCTGTTTAGGAAACTTTTTATTGAGTGCTGCAAATTTCGTTCAGAAGATCCTACTGACAGTACATTGTGTAACAGACACTTGGCGTGTGAATTAGGTTAACTTTGTTAACCCTAATGTGTTTCTTAAAAAGCCCAAGGCCCAAGACTGCATATGAAAACAACTGCAATCCTAATTTGGAATGCAGACAGAAGATTGTGTATTATGAAGAACTGCTGTTCTGTAACTGTCTCTTGTGATCCACGCTCTTATCTTATATGATTGCGTTGGAATTAGTTTGTGTTTTTGTTGTGTCACTCTAAGCTTTTAAGCACGAGTGTGTGTCTCTTTATTGAAGCTTTTAAGCAGATCAAGGTGTGTTTTTGAAGTGTGTCTCCTATCTGTAATTGTTTATTGTGTAAGGGTAATCACTGCTGTGATTGAGGGGGAATGGAATGGAGATATTCCATATCTAGGTAGAACCTAGGTAAAAGGGTCATTGGGTAATGATTAAGTGATAAGTTGTAAACGCGGGAGTTTAGCTTTGAATTGATACTACTGATAGTGGACTTCATCCCTGGCTTGGTAGCCCCCAGAGTAGGTTGTTTGAACCGAACTGGGTAAACAATTCTGTGTGTTCTTTACTTTTTTATGATGTTTGTTATTATTGTCTATGCTGCGTAATTGTGGATGTCATAACATCTAGTTTCACATCGAGCGTGTGTTACTAGAATTTTCCATTGGCATCAGAGCAGGCACCCTGCCTGTTTACATCGGGGTGACATCTATGGATAACAAAATACTGATATTATGGAGAAGGAACTTCTAGTGTTTGGAAATAGACCACCTATCCTGGATGGATCTAACTATGACCACTAGAAACCTCGTATGGTAGCAGTCATTAAGTCAGTGGACAACAAGGCCTGGAGAGCTGTTGAAAGTGGATGGAAACATCCTGAGAAAATTCTGGAAGATGGAACCACTGTTCTAATTCCTGAAACTCAATGGAGAAAATTTGAAGAAGAGTTAGCGTTGGGCAATTCTAAGGCCCTAAGTGCACTGTTCAAAGGTATTGACAAAAACATCTTCAGACTTGTACAACACTGTGAGCCGGCTAAAGAAGCTTGGGATATTCTTAAAACAACACATGAAGGCACATCCAAGGTAAAGATGTCGAGACTTCAAATACTTACCACTTAGTTTGAAAATCTCAAGATGAAAGAGGCTGAAACAATTTATGAGTATTACATGAATGTCCGTGAGATTTCAAACAACTCTACAGCCTTAGGTGAGAAAATGACTGAAGAGAAACTAGTAAGGAAGATCCTCAGATCACTGCCTAAGCGATTTGATATGAAGGTAATTGCCATAAAGGAAGCTTAAGACATCTGCAACATGAAACTGGACGAACTTCTTGTTTCTCTCTAAACCTTTGAGTCAAGCATCTGTGAGCCTGTTGAAAAGAAGAACAAAAGCATTGCGCTTGTCACTAACACAGGTGATAATTCAAAAGATAGCAATGGTGTAAGTGATGAGAATTTATCAGACGCCATAGCCATGCTTGGAAAGCAATTCAACAGACTTATTAAAAGGGTTGATCAGAAGTCCAGACCTAATGTCAAGAACACTTCCTATGACATCAGTCAGACATATGACTCAATCAAGAGGTTCAAAGCTAAGAAGAAACCCTATCTAGGGAAAGGGGTTCAATGTCATGGATGTGAAGGATTCAGACACATTAGAGCTGAATGTCCTACCTACCACAAGGAGCAAAAGAAAGGACTGACTGTTACTTGATCTGACGAAGACTCAGATTTAGAAAAGGAAACTGCAAAGCATGTTACAGTTTCAACAAGAATCTATGAATATGATGATGATTCCAGTGATGATGAGCTAGACTTTGATGAACTAGCTGCCTCGTACAAGAATTTGTGTAAGGAGAATGCTGAAGTCTGCAAACAAGTGGAGAAGCAAAAGGTGATCATAAGAGATCTAGATTCTAAATTGATTAAACATCTTGCAACCATAGACTCCCTCAGTAGTGAAGTAAGCATGTTGAACCACAAACTTGATCAAATGACCAAGTCAATCAAAATGCTGAACAATGGATCTGATACTCTAGAAGAAAGTCTGGAATCTGGACAAAGATCAGAAGACATGTCTGGAGTGGGATTCGTGGCTAAAGAGGAATTAATCTCTGGACTTAGGAGGATAGAATCCAAGAAGTGTGTGACTAACCAGATGTCAATCCAAATGTCACAACACCAAGGAAACATAAGAAGGAGGCACTCAAAGAAAAGGTTCCAGAAGTGGAGGTGTCATCACTGTGGAAGATTTGGTCACATAAAGCCATTCTGTTTCAGACTATTTGGATATCCAGGCCAAATTCAACAAGTCAAACTTGATCATGATAATTGTAACAGGAAGCTACCTGGGATAGCTGTCATACCCCAATTTTTGACCTAAGATACCACCTCATATCATCTGCATATACATCATTTGCATCTCTAACAAATTGCATAGCTTGTGTTTGCTACTTGTGACTCAGCAGGGTTTTATCAAGAGATCACTCATCAGTGCAAGAAACAATCAATTAGGGTTTTGTTCTCCTTTCATCTAAAATGAATCATCTTCATCAACAATCAACATTTGGTCCTCAGAGATTCATTTCAACAAGCTCAAAGGCTCTGAACCAACCAGATTAGGGTTTTGACTGAAGATAGCATACTCCTGACTTTTGCTCAGGATTTGACCTAATGACTTGGGACATGACTTCAAGACCCCAAGTGCATCATTTTGACCTAATCTATTGGCTCAAGACATCTCCTACACAAGGATTGATCAACAGTGAAATTTCAAACCATCAGATTAGGATTTTGAACTATCAGGGACTGAAATCAGGGATCACATTTGGGAAACCCTAAAAATCCCCAGGAAGTCAATCAAAAGTTTCAATCATCTTCAAATAATCCCTATGACAACATCCAATGGAAATTACATCTCAATTCAAGACCTACAGTCATCAATTTCATCTGGTCGACAATTAGGGTTTTTGACCTAATTCATCTGAACAACTGACTTTTTAATCAGGACATGATGTCACAACTCAAACTATGATTCAATATCCTCTAATGCCTCAATATGATCCATTCATACCATTCATTTGGTAAGGATAGCTTGGTTCATGAGAAATCTCCAGAAACGCGATTCGTCTGAAAAAAGCCAACTGTACAAGAACACCTTTGACTTTTGGGAATTTTGGTCAACCATGACTTTTGAAGTTGAAAATCATCAATATATGATATATGAAGTCATTTGATCAAGAAAAATCAAGAAAATCAATCAAGGATCAAAAAGTCAAAAGTTTGACTTTCCATACTTAGAAAATTTTCTAAGTGTTTTGCATGGTTTTTTCCAAACTTTGGAAGGGAATTTCTCAAAATTTCACCTACAAACTGAAAAAAACTTCCAACATGAAAGTTGTAGATTTTGATCCAATGAACAACTTTGACACATATAATTTTTTTCCATAAGATCAACCATTTAAGAGATATGGTGCTTCAAAGTTGGCATCTTTGGAAAATTTCACTTAAAACTTCATTTTCTTCAAAGTTCATGGATCTTTTTCACCCATTTCCTTAAAGGTCTTGAAGAAACCTCCAACTAGGGTTTTGAAGTGTGTAACATGAGCTTTCCAAAATGTCCAAGAGCATGAAAAAATATGGAGTGTAGCCATGGTTTTGAATTTTGACATTAGTGATCATTTTCACTTGAATTTTCACCATTTTTCACTAAGTTTCAAGACTACATGACCTATAATCCAAGTAATGATGCATAGAAGCAATAATTGAATGATATTTTCTGATTTGAAGATCAGAATGGAAGAGGATAGGAAGCTTGGAATTTAACCATGGTTTAGTAACTTTAACCATATGCATTTAATGTAAAAGATTCCTTTCTATCCCTTAAGCCAAATCATCAAACTTTGAAGCAAGTTGCAAAGCTCTGAATTCAGAATCCATGGCCTATAAATAGAGATCATTTCCACTCTTCAAATCACACCAAAACCTCACAATTATAGGTTTTCTCTCTTCTTTCTTGAATTGCAAGTTTCATAGTTTTCAAAGAGGTAGAAAACTCAACCTCCAAACCCTTTGAGTTATGGCCAAAGTGATGGTTCTAACATCTCATAAACATCATTTGGGATGTGTTTGAATCATTCACACACCCCAAAAACACATAAAAATCAGAATCACTCTTCAACCTCCATGTTTGCATATAATGAACCTTATCATGCCAATTTCCATTCCAGATCATTTTTGTCCAAATTAACACTTCCAACACCTTATATACATCACATATGAACTATCCCAACACCCATCATCAATCAAAAACTTTAGAATCATCAAGTTCGATTCACTCTTGAAGCAACTGCAGATCGAGTACCATGGATTGATCAAGAGGTTTTCAAATTGTTCCAGGCATCCAAACATGTTCCATAAGGTCCACTGAAGGTGTTCAGATCAAGAAACAACAACTGGAACTCCTCATTTGCAGAATTCGATTCTCACTTTTGCCGTTTTTGAAGGTAAGCTACTTGAACTTCAAACTCTATGAATCATGCATCATGAATGAAATATGAACATACCATCTCATTTCTGCACACATGAGGATCATTAACCCTCAATCAATTGCAACTTATCTTGCACATACACGATTTCAGATTGAAACTCAGAAATTAGGGTTCTTCGTGTTCATCAGAAAATCAATGATCTTAGGGTAAAAATTAATGAAATTAAAAGGTACCATCATGTTCCTTGTGAAAAAACGAGTGAGATAGACCCTTCACTTGATCAATTTGGTTCAGTTTCAGAGATTTTCAAATTCAAATGGGGATGGTGTTCTTGGCGCCATTTTTTGCAAAGGAAATTCAAAAATTGAGTTTGAAATATAACCAAATCCTTGCCTTTGTTAGTCAGACCACGCGCGTGGTCCAGTTGGTATTGTTTTTGAGTGGTAACCCTCAGGTCACGAGTTCAACACCTCTAGGGACCAAAACATTTTTTTATCACTATTTTTCTTCCATTTTTTACACAACTTTAAGTAATTAATTGACCAATCAAATTAATTCATTTTTTACACACTTCTTGTTTAACACATATATTTTAAGAATATCAAAAAAGATCATCAAAAAATATTTATTTGATACATTTTTAAATAAGTTTAAAATGACTTGTTTTTAAGTATTTTTAATACTTTTAAATATTATTTTTCATTTGATTTTCAAACTTAATCACTTGTAAATATTTTTTGAGCAAACCCTGATCATCTAAGTGTTAATTGAAGATAATCTTTTTGTTTATCTTGATTAGTTTGACTCCTTTCAAAATTCAAACCATTTTAAAACAAGCGATCGCGATTCTTTTCAAAGACGATAAACCATTTCTTTTTGAAACTATTGATTAAATCTTTTTAATTGATCAATTGATTTTCAAAACGATGTGGGGCCTCTCGAATATTAGAGAGTATAAGACCCACTCTTTTTTCTTTTATACAGTTTTTCTTTATACAGAAAACTCTTTCAAAACAAAAAACTTTCAAACGGTTTTTTCAAACCTCGCGTCTGTAAATAAAACAATCAACCATGTTTTATAAAATAAAACAGGGGCCTCCACATAGGTCTAAGTCCCATTCCCGTACATGAAATTAGGTATTTCATTGTACGCCCTTTTTGTACATACACTTTTTTGTACATACCTCGATCAGTTTGTTTTTTTTTTAACTTTGAATAACAAACCAAAAATGAAGGTTTTCTTTAAATCTTCCCAAAAATACCATGGGCCTCCATGTAGGTATAAGTCCCAAGCCCTTTGTAAATACCTGTTTACATAGCTTTGAATAAATTCAAGTGGACCTTTCATCGAGTATAAGTCCCGAACCCCTGTGTATACAAATGGATCATGCTTACAGGTATATTTCCTTCATAAACTCCATTATATACACACACTTTCTCATATATATGCTTATTCATAACTTGTTCATGCCTGTTCATGTTTGTTCATACTTGTTCATGTTTGTTCATATGTGTGATATGTGTGCTTGTTCAACTTAGTACAACACTAGGTTCCCCATAGCCTCCTATTGGGCTTCGTGCAAAGAATCTCCACTAGTTTAGGTTAGGACATAGAGTATGGTTTCCCGGTGAAATCGCTCTAAGAGCTCAAACCAACTATACCATGCCTCCCCTTGGGCTTTGTACAAACGAGTGACCCTCCCATAGCCTCCTCTTGGGCTTACAATGCAAGGACCCTGGATTGTCCCTCCCATAGCCTCCTCTTGGGCTTACAATGCAAGGACCCTCAGATAGCCTCCTCTTGGGCTTCGTACAAGGACCCACGGGCTTCTTATAAGCATCCCCAATATCCAAATCAAATACCCTAGGAGATTAGACATTTTTCATCTCTGTGCTAGGAGTATCTCTTCTATATCATCACAAACAATCAATCAATCAAATTCAACTCTTTTTTGCCACAAGGCTGGCTAATCAATCAAACTGTTTTACCACCGTACTGGATGATTAATCAAAGTTTTTGTCACAAGGCTGACTTCATTGAAACTTTTGCCACGAGGCTGGCTGATTAATCAAAACTTTTTGTCACAAGGCTGACTTCATTGAAAGTTTTTGCCACAAGGCTGGTTAAACAAACAAAAACATCTTTATCATTCTAAGCGCCATAAGAGGCATGGCCCAGGGCTTATAATGAAAAGATTTTCAAAAACAAACAGATGTATGTGATGATATAGATTAGATACATCGAACATTTAGACGACATTTGTCTATTTTCCTTTGCTTCCACTAGCATAAGTGGGAACTACGATTGCTCTGACTTTCTCAACATCCCTTTGAGAATACGTAGGCACAAGGTCGTATCCTTGGCGAGCAAAACAAAAAAAAAAAAAACCATTCAAACCTTAGCACCCGTAGACCCGAGCTACAGATGCTCTGATTCCCTTTAAGGGATATGTATGCAGAGGATCGCGATGATCTTTGCGAGCATAATCAAACAAACACCTTAGGTCCCACCTATTTCACAACAGAACCTCCACCGTAACATAGAATGAAAAACAATAAAGAATCCTATAGAGTACTATAGATACGTTGGGTGCTAATACCTTCCCTTCGTATAACCACCCCTCTTACCCAAGATCTCTCCCCCCACCTTTTAGGTTATTGCAGCTTTTTTCCTTTTCCTCCCTTTGGAAATAATAAAAAGTTTGGTCGGTACAAAGAAAAATCATTTTTTTTTAGCACTCGAGCCCAAAGAAGGCATCAGGTGTCTCATCCCACAAAAAAGAGGAACAAAACGATTTTTCGCCCGCGACAGAAAAATGGCGACTTCACTGGGGACCATCTTTTTATTGTTTCCAAAGGAAGGGTTATTTCTAATTATTGTTTTTATTTTAATTTTTGTTACATGTGTGATTCTTTGGTTCTGTTACTTGTGTGGTTCTGTTACAAGTGATACATTATGGACAAATCCTAACCCGGATTAAGTACACATAAGAAATTAGGTGGAGGGTATAGTCATGTGCAGGCGCACGTGAGAATCCTTCCGCTCAGTGGAGGTTCCTTGTTGGTAATATATGTTTAGCATGTTTCGTAGCGAAAACATTATTGCTGCATTGAACTGTAGAAGCTGAGTTGGCCGTAGAACCCCAACCCATCCTGGCCTTATTAGGACGTGGTGCAGAAACGATCCAGGTGAAGACTTGGATAGTTGTCATGCGGAGAACCACACTCAGACGAGTTTTTCTTGAGAATATTATTGGCTCATGAGATGAATTGTGGAAAGCCGGTAATATCCGAAAGAAAAATGTAGACTCTGACGTATCAGTAGAACATGTTGTACAGGTGATTAACTAGAACTATCCCATTTTTGGTTCTCTGACCTCATGCTCGTGACGCTGGACCTTTGAACCTATGTGTACCATGTTTGTGTTACCATGTTTGTGTACCATGTTTGTGTTACCATGTTCGTATTACCATGTTTGTTTTACCATGTTTGAATATGTGGCATTCATGCATCCACGCATTCATACATTCAAAAAAAAAACCATCTTTTTCCATAAAAAACATGATTTTTCCAAAGATTTAGAGAAATTTTCTTTGCAAACATTAGGATTAAGTTATGGAAGAGGTAAAGAGGCATACCAAGAAATATGGTTTCAAAGCGCCTGATGTGGGAAAACTGATAGAGTTATCATCTTTTGTACAAGATCCTCCGGATTTTAGGAAAAGTTATGGAAAGCTTTTGCCTATCCTGAATACTCATGTTGATGAAGGACTTCTCAAAACTCTGGTTCAGTTCTATGATCCCGTCTACCGTTGTTTTACCTTTCCAGACTACCAGTTGGTACCGACCTTGGAAAAATACGCCAATCTTTTGGGTATTCCTGTGTCTGACAAAATACCCTACAATGGTTTGGAAGCCATTCCTAAGTCACACGTCATTGCAGCAAGTATCCACTTGAAGAAATCTGAAGTAGAGAATAATTGGACTACCAAAGGAAACCTCCCGGGTCTAACTTCACACTTCCTGGTAAAGAAAGCCTTTGATTTCATTGAAACTGGTAGCATGATAGCTTTTGAAGCTGTACTAGCCTTGCTCATCTATGGGTTAGTTCTGTTTCCCAATGTCAACGACTTTGTTGATATCAATGCCATAAAGATCTTTCTGATTGGAAATCCTGTTCCGACTTTGCTTGGTGACATGTATTTCTCTGTTCATCATAGGAATCGCCAAGGCGGTGGAATCATTGTTTGTTGTGCACCTCTGTTGTTCCAATGGATTGTTTCACACTTACCTGAGTCTCCTATTTTCACAGAAAACCGAGAAGGCTTGCGTTGGCCTCGAAGACTTATGTCTCTTACTAATAATGATATCCGTTGGTATACCTTGGCTCACTGTGGTGCAGAAATCATTGAAAGTTGTGGAGAGTTCGCCAACGTACCCCTCATTGGTACACAAGGAGGAATTAACTACAATCCGATTTTAGCCCGACGACAACTCGGGTATGCAAATTCAACTAAACCCTTTGGTCTCGCAGTGGAATGCTACTTTTACAAAGAAGGGGATGATCCTCAAAGGTTGAAAACAAGAATGGTAAGAGCTTGGTACGACGTCCGATGGAAAGAAAAAGGTGAAGCGAGAAATTGCATTGCCGTGGACACCTACACCTGCTGGGTAAAGAAAAGAGCAAAGGAGTTTCAAATGCCTTATGTTTATGAAAAACCCATGTTCCCTGCAGTATCTCAATTGCCCAACATTCCCACTATGGAGGAATACCAAGACACTTTGGCTAAGATGAGGATAGAGAAAGATGCTTGGGAAGAAAAGTTTCGTAAGACCGATGTGGAAAACAGAAGGTTGAAGAAACGAGTGAAAGATCACGAAGAAACTCTTTACCGTCAAGATGGATGGCTCATGAGCAAAGATGAGAAGATTCGTCAGAAAGACGCTGCAATCAAAAGGTACATCAAAGAAAGCAAGAGAAATCTTGAAGGTTCAACAAGCAACGCTCCGCCTCCTGATGACTGGAAGAATGTGGTTGACAAGCTGAGAGCTGAAAAGGCCAAGTTGAAAGCTTATTATGGGAAAGAAATCATGAAGCTCAAGCTACACAATGCATTTGGTTCTTCGTCTGATGAAGATGCTTAGGATTGTTTAGCTTTTTATTTATCATTTGCTTTTGTAAGGAGCTATGCTCCAATGTTGTAACATTTCCCATTTATTGAATAAAAGAATAGTTTGTGTTCAAATGTTTGCAAGGAAATAATCTTTAAAATATTTGGAAAAAAATCATAAACTTTTTTTTGCATACATCATTCTGCATATCGAGTCTGTTGTATAGAGTCTTATCTTTTGGATCTTTCTCCATTAGATCGTCAAGCTGTCGCGTCTCAAAGTTTCTCGACCGCGCTCGCAATCAGATCACAGATACAATACTCGTTCAAGCAGAAGAAGAATAATGGAAAGTTCTGAACAAGAGAATATTGAGCTTCGTGGTACAGTGACCACTCTTCAGGAAAAATTGGAAAGTCTCACTACTCTGGTTGACTCCTTAATGGCCGCACAGAATCAGCCTCCGCCACCCAACAGTCAAGCAACAGTGACATCTGA
This sequence comes from Vicia villosa, assembly GCF_029867415.1. Lineage (NCBI taxonomy): Eukaryota > Viridiplantae > Streptophyta > Magnoliopsida > Fabales > Fabaceae > Vicia > Vicia villosa. The sequence goes on from NC_081185.1 coordinate 41,235,947, forward strand.
AGTCACTACTCCAGTTTCTACAGTTGCATTCAGCATTCCATCTTTCTCCATGCCAGAAGGTTGGGGCACGCCTTTCAGCTTCGGTACAGGTTTTCGCCATAATGTTTCTGGGGTTCAAACATCCACAACTGAAGCGCCTGCTGCACAAAGTTCACAGTTCACTCCAAATCAGGGGGTAACTTTTTCTCAAGTCACTATGGCACTTTCTCAACCCACTATGACAGTTCCGACCCCTACGGTTCACACTGTTCCTTATGATGGCAATGAGATTTATCATGATCAAGGTGATAGCACAAATCAGCGTAATCTTGTGGGAGATCTCCAAGAGCAGTTTAACAAGATGCAGCTGGAAGTTAAGGCTATCCGTGGAAAAGATTTGTTTGGAAAGAATGCCCAGGAGCTATGTTTGGTTCCCAGTGTACAAATACCTGCTAAATTCAAGGTCCCAGACTTAAAGAAGTACAAAGGTAGTTCTTGTCCACAAAGTCATCTTGTGATGTACGCCAGAAAGATGTCTACTTATGCAGATAATCATCAGTTGCTTATCCATTACTTTCAAGACAGTTTGACTGGTGCCGCACTGAAGTGGTACACAGGCTTGGATAGCACTAATATTCGAACATTCAATGACCTAGGTGAGGCCTTTGTCCGACAATACAAGTATAACTCGGATATGGATCCGGACAGAGATCAGCTTCGATCCATGGCTCAGAAAGACCATGAAGCTTTCAAAGAGTATGCCCAACGATGGAGAGAAACTGCTGCTCAGATTAATCCACCGTTAAAAGAGAAAGAGATGACAAAGATCTTCTTGAATACTCTCAGTCCGTTTTATTATGAACGCATGATTGCTAGTGCTCCAAGTGATTTCACCGAAATGGTAAACATGGGTATGCGTCTAGAAGAAGGGGTCCGAACCGGACGTCTAACTAAAGAAGGTGGATCTTCAAGCGGAACCAAAAAGTTCGGAAGTGGTTTCCCAAAGAAGAAGGAACAAAGTGTTGACATGGTATCCCAAGGGAGGCCAAGAGGAAACATCAATCGTCAACGACAGGTTGCTGCTATTGCACCAGCCGTTAATACAACACCGAATCCGGGATTTACCCCGCAGTTTCAACAACAGCCTCGACCACAGGCTCAGCAGTTTAACAATAATCAGAATCGTGTACAAAGAGCTCCACAGTTTGATCCGATTCCAATGACCTACACAGAATTGTACCCTGCTTTGATTGAAAGAGGTCTTGTTCAAACTAAAGCACCACCACCAGTACCTGAGAAACTCCCATGGTGGTACAAAGTTGAGGTCTCATGCCCTTATCATCAAGGAGCACCTGGCCATGATCTTGAGCATTGCATAGCCTTGAAATATGAAGTTCAGAGGTTGGTTAGATCTAATCTCCTCTCTTTCAGAAATTTGAATCCTAATGTGCAAGCAAATCCGCTGCCCAATCATGGAGGGCATGTTGTAAACATGGTGTATGGATGTCCTGGTCCGTACCGAGTCTATAATATCAATTTCTCAAGAGCAGATTTGGTACAAATGCACGCCACTCTCTGTCGAGGGCCGAGTTTTCGCCAGCATCACTATGGTTCCTGTAGCATATGTTGTGTAGATCCTCACGGATGTTCGATTGTGAGAAGAGATCTCCAAGTACTGTTGGATAATGGTACTATTCAGATCTACCGAAATAGGGATGAAAATGAAGTTAACATGATAGGATGTTATCCGCATGAGCTTTTAGTCTCAGATATCAACTCGGAAATGCCTACAGTTAACGTCATCGTTCCTCATTTCAACATGCCCGAGCGCATGGAAGTTACTTACAACAAGCCAAAGGTTCCTGTTGCTCCTTTGATCATTTGTCTACCTGGACCTGTTCCTTATGACTCTGACAAGGCAGTTCCATACAACTACAATGCTACAATGATAAAAGATGGACAAGAAGTTCCTTTGCCTACTCTCTCATCTGTTGTAAACATTGCTGATGTAAGTCGTGTAACAAGAAGTGGACGTGTGTACACTCCACTACCTCCAAAGCAGCCTATTGCTCCTGCAACTGGACAAAATCCTGTTGTTACACCAGTAGGGAATCCTGTGGAAACTCCTGTCAGTAATACAAGCACTGATGTTGGTCAATCCAGTGGAACCAATGTCAATCCAGATTTTGATGAAATTTTGAAACTTATCAAAAGAAGTGAATACAAGATTGTGGATCAGCTTATGCAGACTCCTTCAAAAATCTCAATACTTTCATTACTTTTAAATTCAGAAGCCCACAGGGAAGCCCTGATGAAGGTCTTGGATCAAGCTTTTGTAGATCATGATGTGACTGTTGACCATTTTGATGGGATAATAGCCAACATAATAGCTTGTAACAATTTAAGCTTCTGTGATGAAGAACTCCCCGAGGAGGGTAAAAATCACAATCTTGCTTTGCACATTTCTATGAACTGTCAGTCAGACTCTTTGTCCAATGTGTTGGTAGACACCGGATCTTCCTTGAATGTTATGCCAAAGACGACTCTTGCTCGCTTGTCTTACCAAGGAATGCCTATGAAGTTCAGTGGTGTAGTTGTCAAAGCATTTGATGGATCGCGAAAATCTGTTATCGGCGAAGTCAACCTTCCCATGACAATTGGTCCACATACATTCCAAATCACCTTCCAAGTCATGACACAAACCGCTTGCTTATAGCTGCCATAACATTCATCCCAGTCACCTCCTCTTTTC